>NC_080738.1:14232336-14294836 GCF_019097595.1 Hemibagrus wyckioides | reverse complement strand
GTGTGTAGACTTGTGTACTGTTGTGTGTTGCAGCACCTTCCTGGAGTAACATCATTTCATTCGTATATACACGCTTATATGATATGTGAATGATAAATAAAATCCACCTAAATTTATTTTAATTTACCTTACAGGAATAATGGTTCTTATATTTTTGTTCACGAACGTCCTGTCATATGACTGACAGCCAGAATATGAGTGAGCATGTAGTGCATGAAACCATCACTCTCTCTCTCTCTCTCTCTCTCTCTCTCTAACCCATGTCTAAGTTAATCATTTGAAAATAAATATAAATTGTTCTAAGCTGCAGGGTAGTTAGCGGAGAGAATGATTTAGTGTATGTGTGTGTGTGTGTGTGTGTGTGTGTACATTCATTAGCATGCAGTGATGTATCTATGGCAGGAACATGGTGGCCAGCTGTTAACACTGTTCCGCATGGCAGAGCAGCGCAACACTATTACACCGCTGTGCGTGTGTGTGTGTGTCTCTTTGTGTTTGTGTGGAAAAAGCCCGGGTTTTATTCTGATTAATTGAACATATCACATGCACGGTAACAACGCAACCTTGTCATGTCTCTGTTGTTATTTGATTTATTAGGAGAAAATGACTGACTTGTATTGCGGCCCGTGTGTATTCCCCGAAACGGGAGGCCCTGATTGCATTGGAGTGTCACTGTTAGAAATTGAGGCTAGCAGTGTATTAACTTAGTGCTCAAGATAATAAAGCAAATCTGATATTCACGCACATGCACACACACACACACACAGCGAGTAATGAGCCGCAGACATTCACTTATAGACACTTTCACATACTGTATGTCAGTTTACAGCCTCACTGAGAGTCTCGATTTAGTATTTATATGAAAATTGTTTTCATCACATATCCCTAACATACAATTTGTGTAACCGAAACCCAAAGCAATATGCCTTAGCCGGTCTACTGGGAAAGGCGAGCTTGCTCTTCTTGCCACGGCGTTTCAAAGTCAGGAGGTATGTTGGAAAAGGGCACATCGCATTTCCTCGGTCACATAAACGTTGCTTTGAATCGATTCAGGCAACATTACACACACATAGGAGCTGGCAAAGTGAAGCATCAGCACACAAGTAGAAATATCTTCGCAGTGTATCGAGAACATTTTGCTCATTATTTAATACGATGCTCTTGATTTCTGTTGAGTCGGAGCCGCTCGATGTTCCAGGGTAGAAATTTGTCTATTTTTTATTGCTGAACTCTTGCAATGACAAACAGACTGAAATAGGACATTGGCTCGTGATTAAAACGTGGCTTATTTTAATGAGAAGCCCATCCCAGTGATGCTTCAGCACATAAACTCCTACCTCATGGTCGCAAATTAAGCTGTGAGCTTCAGACGTCCATGAGGGACCGGCTTGAGTGACGGTCACAAATGAGTCGAGAAAGGCAGACTGACAGGTTTGAAATCGGAGATATTAGAAGATGTCTTTTAATCCTTGGAGGCCTTACAAATGCAGAACACATCCGACTTTTGTTCGTTTGTTTAGCTAAAGAGCCAAGTGCTATAGCGGCTGAACCTACTACAACAGCCCGTCTATGAGGAAGCCGGACCACCGGATATAACTCCAATAAAAAACTTAATGACATTGATGCTTAGGGCAAGAAAAGCTCATAAAACACCCTGTGTGTGTTTACAGAGTGAGACTTATTGCGCATTGAAAGGCTTCCTGTGGATTTTGATTAAAGAAACTCAGTAGTTTCCCCGACTAGTTTAATTTCTAAAACGCAGCAAGCTCAGACACCGATTCGCACCGTATCAAATTCTTCTTTCTTTAAAAAAAAAGGTCTTTCTTTAATTAGAGAAAAAGCTGCAGGATTCTGCCAAGGGATCTTTCATACCCTCATGCTAGTTTTATTCGAACGTTTCCCCGTTATGGATTATTCCATAATATTCTCCGACACATGCGATGGATGACTAATTACCGTAATCGCCGCAAATCACCTCATCAGACATCTATAACCAATCACCATAATCAATCCAATCATTTGATAAGCAGTTACCTACTGAGAGAGAGAGAGAGAGAGAGAGAGAGAGAGAGAGAGATGCAGAGAGAGAGAGAGAGAGAGATGCAGAGAGAAAGCAGACTGTATCATACGACCATCTGCTGTTTTTTTCTTGCTCGCATTGTTGTGTTTAATTGTCCTGGCTGGCGTCAGAAAGAGCAACATAAGTCTGTGTTATTATCTTCACATTACACAGGGGTTTAAGTGGCACCGCTGCCAACTCGGTGGATCTCCCATCAGGCCCATAGTGAGAGATGGACACACCTGCTTCGTCCGCAGCCAGAAAAAGAAGAAATAATCCGGACATAAATAATAAAAATCTGACCAATGGGCTTAATTGGAAACATTTACAATAAATTGTGCGAAAATTCTTTTTGTTGAGAGATTTCCACCATTTCATCGGTCAGGAACTGCTTGGTGGCAGAGGCAATGGCTACCTATTTTTACTGTAAATGTTTTGGCCTAATAAACACAACTCTTAGGCTAGTTATATACACAATGATCGATTTGCGTTCAATAACAAGAGGGCGGAGCTTCCAGGGTTATTACTGGAGACTTACTCACTTAATAATCCTAATTATGTTAAAACGTTGTCCAGTCAGTTCCTTCAGACTTCCTGTTCTTTTTGAGCTGGCTCTCCGTTGTCTTCTGTCCTGATCGTGTTCTCCTGGGATTAATTTCCCTACTCTGATGCTGTAGAACTCCGCAGAGCTCCGAATGATCGTGCTCATTTCAATCCGCAGCTCAGAAATTGTGCTTGACTGTTTAGATTTTAGCTCTGCAGTCCTACCCCACTCACGTACACACACACATACACACACACACACATACACACACACATACACACCTCTATAGTTCTGGGTGTGCTTAATGAAGCTTGAGCCATGCCAATGTTTGCATGGGAGTCTTTCTTTTATCACGAACGAACACAATGTATTTCCACTGCAAAAACCCACCGTGATTCTAATTAAAATCCAATTAATTACACAAGGTTACAACGTCGGAAGCAAACGAGTACGCTAAATAATGGTTTTTCTGACGTCAAAATCATACCGGTGTAATCGAAATACTAAATATGGACAGGGTCAACACACTAAATAGTGAGATAAGGTTGGAAAGCAGAATACACACACACACAGAGTTATTCTCTCTCTCTCTTTCTCTCTCTCTCTCTCTCTCTCTCTTGAGCAGGATCCCGGTGAAATGAGCATCTTAAAGAGTCCACTGTGAAAGAGTGTGGGAAACAGTGTGAAGCTGATGTAATGAATGCAGAGTGAAAGAAAGTGATCCGGGATTTAGCGCTCTCCTCTGGGTTCCTTTGCTCAGGTATGTTTTGCCTCACGCTGGTTCGAAGGATTATAGCTGGGCTTATTTGAGACACAGGGATAAAAAATTTACTGTGGAAAACTCTCTCTTTTGTGACTGAGTATAAAGGAGTATGCGAGTGAGATGAGGAATTGATTGACATATTTAGAGAGAGAGAGAGAGAGATTCAAACAAATATTTCCCCGTTATTCAGTTTGATAGGAGGTAATGACAGATTTTGTGAATCATACACTTCAACTAAATAAGAGCCTTTATTACTACTTCTACTTACATACCAGTAGAAGATGTGTATTGTCGTCGTTTATCATGTGGACTTAAAAAATACATATATATATATATATATATATATATATATATATATATATATATATATATATATATATATATATATATATGAGCACATCTTTTAATTCCCCAGAGCTCTGTTTGTGGAAAAACTGAATAAGAAAAGGTTAGGGCTGTTATCTGAGAAATACTGCGATGCCTCAGTGAAGTCTTCATGTGTTCTCCATGCTTTAACACATGGATAAAGGTTAGAAAAAGGCATGAACAATAAATTAAATATAATTATATATACACCGATCAGGCATAACATTATGAAGTGAAGTGAATAAGACTGATGATCTCCTCATCATGGCCCCTGTTAGTGGGTGGGATATATTAGGCAGCAAGTCAACATTTTGTCCTCAAAGTTGATGTGTTAGAAGCAGGAAAAATGGACAAGCGTAAGGATTTGAGCGAAGTGATGGCTAGACCACTGGATCAGAGCATCTCCAAAACTGCAGCTCTTGTGGGGTGTTCCCAGTCTGCAGTGGTCAGTATCTATCAAAAGTGGTCCAAGGAAGGAACAGTGGTGAACCGGAGACACGGTCATGGGCGGCCAAGGCTCACTGATGGATGTGGGGAGTGAAGGCTGGCCCGTGTGATCCGATCCAACAGACAGGCTACTGTTGCTCACATTGCTGAAGAAGTTAATGATAGAATACACAGTGCAGCAAAATGGGGACCAACACCAATACTAGGCAGGTGGTCATAATGTTATGCCTGATCGGTGTATGGTAATGTTAGAAGAGATAAATACAGTGGGGGGGGGCAGCATTAAATCAAAGCCGCATGTATAAAAGTTACGTTTTAAGTTGTCCTTGTGATTCTGCGATAGAAACCGGATTTCGATAGTTTTGGGATAATGTACAAGCCCATGGTCCTTGATTCACTTTTTGCTAAAATCCACTAGGAACTGGATATCATCAGAATTACATACAATACTATTTACCTTTTACATTTTTGAGCGAAATATAATTATTAGCTGAACTCAACCGAGCATGGAGTGCAAGCGGAGTGGGAATCTGCTTGTTATTAGCAGCACACACACACACACACACACACACACACAGGTATACACACCTGGCTTAATCCGAGTTCTTCTGGTGTGGATACAGAACAGCTGTTCAGTTCCACCTGAATGTCTCTTAATTGTCTGTGCCTCCATCTGTCTCTCTGTTTGTCTTTCAGTCTGTTTCACCTCATAATTTATCTATATTAGGCCACCAGCACACCGACCTTCTCGCTTCTCCCCTCCTCATGTCTGTGCTCTTGATTAATCCTGCTATTTTACACTACAGAGTGATCAATGGGCTCTCTCTCTCTCTCTCTCTCTCTCTCTCTCTCTCTCAGTTGATCGATGATTGATGAATGCAGCTGTCTCATTAATGCACTAGGCCCTGCACTCTTTTATTTCTTTCGATATGAGTTCCCTTTTTATTTATTGCTTGTTTATTTAGGACATGATTGCTATGAGTTGATCTTGTCTTATTACGCTTTGGATAGAAGGCAAGAAGAAAGAAAGTAGGAGTGACACACACACACACACAGTGATATGTATATCTTAATGAGCTGAAGTAGCTTTGCTTGTTTCGGGGAGCTCTAACAGAGTGAAGCTCTTGTAATGAATGTTAAGTGGGAGAATATTATTTGAGATTTAAGGAACAATACACACACACACACACACTCCAAATCACATGCCCACTTTTGGAACGAGAGCTACGTACACGCACATGCACACGGCCTTTGTACCAGTGCCACAGCATCCGCTGAAGCAGCTCAATTAATTTAAGCACAGCTTCAGTGGTGTATCCCTCCGCGAGCCAAGAGCTATCACGCCAAGCCATCTTCAAATGTAATCCAGGGCTCATACCCAGAACCAAATACCGTGTTGAGGGTGTGAAGCGTCCACTCTGGAGCTCTGAGAGCCGTTCAGAGAGAGACTAGGGTTCGAGACATAAGGCCGTCTGCTAAACACACTAGCGTCTGAAACTGCATCCATATGATGTGCCATTCTAGTCTCAGTATTAACACTCACTCGCCTTTCCTTTGAAAAGCCTTTAAACCTACCCAAAGGTCAGTTTTGATTCTTCTGGTTTTTCTATACTAATAAACACATCTGAATGTTTTCCACACGTCCGTGACAGCAATCACGACAGCGGGGGGAAGGTTTTAAAAGCGAGACCGAAATTAATGTGTGTGTTTAGCGTCACTGCGCATGAAATCGCTAAACATCTGACAGATCGCCTTGGAAACCTGACAAACGGAGATCTTTTGGCTCCGACGTGCCTTTTAGTGAACGTCGCTTTTTTAAAATGTCCTTGAGAGTGAGATGCTGCTTCCGTTTCTGCTTACTATTACTCTGGCAAGGAATATTTCTTTGGTTTGTAGTCACTTGTGTTAGATATTTCATGATGTAATAAAATGTAGAGGGGTCACAAGCAAGGGGATTCACCCCCCAAAAAACCTCAGCTCTAGGCTTTGTGTTTTGCTTTTTTCACCGATTTTTCTTTTCTGACGTTAGAATTTCTGAGAGAAACTGAGAAAGAGAAAAACTGATGCAGAATGGAATGACCTTTCTAAAAAAAAAAAAAACATTCGGACGAATGATCCTTGAGTTTCTTTACGTGACGGAAAGGCATTTGTGTTTCTGACGAAAGTTTAAATGCGGAATACTGCTGTTGTATTACAATGTAGTGCAGAGACACGATGACCTAGTGTATAATATAAGAACAAATTAAGTTCCTGCATATGCAACGCAATGACAGGGACAAGTACTCCAGATGTAATTGTGTACAGTCTACAGAGACCGCACAGATGACAACATCATTTCCGAGCGACAGAGCGGAGCGCCGGATTCTCTACAACCTCATTCTCTACCCTATGTTACATCGTACGGCCTTCATCTAGCCAGGGCTCGTCAAATAAAGCTAGCATCTTCCACCACAATACCGTGACACGGCTTAAACGTGAGGCACGTATCGCGCCACAATAACAAGCTGCGCGTAGACTCAATAAATACAGCACGAGACTTTCATCGGGGTTTTTTTTTTTTTTTTCCGCACACTTTTCTGATCTTTCTTTTGGAAAGCAGTCGTGCTTTAGCGCTAATGAGTTCGACTTTAACTTCTGGTTGTCACCGAAAAATCTGTGTGTTATTTTATTTTTTTTCCTGATGAGAGAAAGAGAAATGGTCCAGAATTACATCCCAGGTGGGGACGATTTCAGTACAGACACGGTGCTAATCAGAATTATATGCTGCCAGAGTGTGTATGTGTGTGTGTGTGTGTGTGTGTCACTGGCAGAGGTACAGGGATGTGACACATCACAGGCTCCATTTTAATCATCTCGCTCTAACTTGTTTCCCGCCATGTCCGCTTGCTTGTTTTCTATTCGTGATTTATTTGTTCAGTAATAACCTCACATATAAACACACACTCTAGTTCTCTCTCTCTCTCTCTCTAACACACACACACACGGAAGCAAAGCACACTTCAGCCGTATATCTGGGTAATTCTTCTTTAATGGCCTCACTCCCTCCAGAGTTTAGTCCTTCCGGCTGTAAGGCACCTGAATCAAGATGGTAATGAGCTGAAGACCTGAATGTGTGTGTGAGCTCAGGTACACACAAAACACACACACACACACACACACACACACACGGGAGTAGAGTTTGCTTGAGCTCGATTTCTGACGGTCTTCAAACACAAAGTGAGAGAGAGAGAGAGAGAGAGAGAAGGGACAGTAAATAAAGTTCTAATGTGTGTGCTTACATTAGACACTTATTGAGGAAACAACCGGCTGTGGTTTATATACACTTCCAGTAAAACATAATGGAAGCACTTTCATCCACTTGCAGTGAGAGAGAGAGAGAGAGAGAGAGAGAACGAGAGAAAGAGAGAGAGAGAGAGAGAGAGAGAGAGAGAGATGCTGATGTAAGTAAGTAAGTCTTCTGGTTTATGGGTAATGAAAGCAGGTGGCTTGGTTAGACACACAAGCTCATGCCTGCTCTGGTATCGTGTTAAATCTGCACAATTCAGGGCAAATGCTACAGCTTGGGCCTCTCAGGCGGTCCTCCTGCCAACACTGCCCATTGTCCTTTTAGTTAAAATCACCAGACTACACCACAGTGCTTGGACAAATGACACACAACCGTGGCTCACGTATATAACATTTCCAAAAGTTTCCTATTTGCTTAGAAAAGTAAACAAGTGGGAAGGCTGAGAACGGAAGGGAACAGAATATCATCCTGACCATATCCGAGTCAGAACCGTCTTCCTAGATAATCTTGTTAAGCGTCACGTTTAACCTCGCTATCCTCCTGTTAAGCAGAGCCGAAGAACGTCGCCCTCTCTCTGTGGCCTTTTTGCATCCGATCTGACTCAACTCGATGAGACAGGCAGCGTCCATGGCTAAAAGCTCCATTAGCTTGAAATAATTTGACTTAAAGCGTGCTGCCAGCTTACATTACCAAACACATTTTACCCTCGTGCTGGCTGCGGCTGGATCTGGACCAGCTTCAGCTTTCAGCGAGCAGGAACCCGAAGGAGGGACGGGCGGACAGATCATTTAAATAGGGAACGTGTTAGCTTCCTTACGCCCATGACACGGAGAGAAAGACGAGGAGATAGAGAGTAGTACTCTTACGCCTAATCTATAACCATTAGTTATTATTAGTTTTAAAACTTTTGTCATATGTTATAGCGTGAAGCAAGGCCAAATATAGATCAACGTTTGATTTTTATTTATTTATTTTTATCTGGAGGTCCAGCGGCAGGATCCTGCACTCTCATTGCCGTGGCCCGGGTTCGATTCCCGGGCAGAGAGATAACCCAACCACTCAAGAGTTAACTCTCAGTGCCGGTCCCATGCCCGGATAAAAATTGGAGGGTTGGTTCAGGAACTGCATCCGGCGTCCGAATCGAACCATGTGGGCCAAATGATCCGCTATGGAGAACCCAAACAGGGAGCAGCAACAACTTTTAATACAATCTATGATATTGTGCTGTAACTTATCCGTACTTCAAAGCGGGCAGATGCACTGTCCACTGTTTTTACATCATATTCTATGTGGAATTTGTTTAACAGAATGTATAACAGAATGCACAAAATCCATATCATATCCTGAATCAGCCTTTATACCACCCACGACCTACTGTCGCGCCAATACTGAACAGAAAGACAATTATACAAAGATAATCGTCAAAGATGTGAGTCAGATTGCATGTAATAGGTTAGATGTGTTCATCTAGCTAAACATATGAAAGAGAGAGAAAGAGAGAGAAAGAAAGAACGTGAGCTTGGGTGAGTAGAATAATAATGCAGACAAATTACCCACGATCCTCCATCACGTGGTTATTTCCATTGCCACACACTACCCGAGACGTATCTAAATACCCGTGCTGAATTTAGTTACCCGTTCATGAGTAGGTATCACGTGAGGCGAGACAGGATGGAGGGAGAAAATAGTTCAGAACGGTGATTGATCAAACGCGGTCACGTATCCGTCTTAATTAATATCTCTGACCGAGGTTTCCTTTTCTACGGCACAAAAACCTTTCATAGTGGGCCAGCGTACCTAGAGGAAAAGCCATTTTAATACAGCATCTGTTCCCATTATTATATGAATATATATAAATATTATTACATAAATAATCTCCTCACACATAATATCGAAAGCATAAAGGATTCAGCCCCAGAAAATGACAGCATGACAGCTATTTATTTATTTATTGTCTAAAGCTCCTGTATTTTAGGAAGCAGGAAGCAAGTGTGTGTGTGTGTGACAGGCAAAATCAGTCATTCCAGACACAGGTCATCGATTATAACTACGAACAGACGATAATCAGCGCCCGGTATAGGTGTAGGTACCACTTATAGACATAGGAAGGTATAAATAGAAAAGATTATATTGAAAATAGTCGGCAAAACGGGGTGGAGAGAGAACCAGGAAGTCACTGTGCTGTGTTTGGATACGTAAGCAGGTGATTAGTAAAGGTGTATTCTCCTCAAACATTACATTTCTGTCACGTTTAAGTCTGACCATGCGGTGATTTTTGCTTTCTAGTTCACTTCGGGAGAGAGAGAGCGAAAAACCGTCAGCTCTAACATCAGAGGAGAGGCTGATTGGAAAGCGATAGACGTGAGCTACCCTGGTTTCACATTTGCTAACTAAACATGCGTACACACACTGATGCATGATTATACGGTGTAGTATACAGCACTGAGAGAGAGAGAGAGAGAGAGAGAGAGAGATGCTTTAGACTCAAATGCTACAAAAGGCTACTCAATTATAATAATAATAATAATTCATTTGATCACATACCTTCCATTCATATATAATGGCTGCTTTTTCCACGCACACCACTCACTCAAACACACACACACACACACGCCTGTTCATACTTCATCAATGAGCACTTATTAAACGCTCTGATATCTGACAGACAAGAATAAAGCCGACATTCGGCGCAGACATACTGGAGTTCAAAGGTCACCCCACACTAGAGCCGACAACCACATGGTAGCCCAATGACCTCAGTGTGTGTGTCTGTGTCTGTGTGTTTATATATGTCAGAGAAAATGGAGAGAGAGAGAGAGAGAGACAGAGAGAGAGAGAGAGTAATAACATAGGGTCACCCCGTTCAGCTTTTTGTGTCCACCCGGCTTAATGACCTCTCCAGAGATTCTGCTTCTGTTCTGCTGATCTTAGAGTGAGATTAATGTCCTCTCAGTATGTCTGTGTGTGTGTGTGTGTGTGTGTGTATAAATATATATGCATCTGTGAAACGTTTCTCTTAAGTACTACTAATGATGTACAGGAGCGTCGGAGCTGTTGGACGTTAGTATGTTAACATGCTGGCTGTATTAGCGCATTCTCACTGCTAGGAGAGGTTTAATAAAAGAAGGGAAGGTTTAATAAGGAAGGAGGAGGGAAAAAGCAAAATAATCACCGAGCAGGGAGAAAATAGTGCTGAGGAAGGAGGAAAGAGCAGGAGGACAGCAGGGGAGGGGGAAAAATGGTGGGGGTTTTTGTGTGTGTGTGTGTGTGTGTGTGTGACAGAGGTAGAGAGAGAGAGAGAGAGAGAGAGAGAGCGAGAGAGAGAGAGAGAGAGGGGGATTTCAGAACGCCTGGCGCTCACTTGCCAATGTGCAGCTCCTCAAAAGTGAACAAGAGAACTTTAGGGAACAAGTTAAGCAGCAGACACTGGAGCAAATGAAGAGGCAGTTCTACTAACTTAGGATTTCTGCTGACCACACCAGACATCCAAATCACCACCAGGGAGTGCAATGATTCACCCTTTCTAATGAATGCATCAGTGTCCATGCTTCCGATCTCAGCGACTGGTGAAAGTTCACTCCAGTTTACTGCTAGTTAGTAGCCTCAAATCACTGTAAACGTTAGCGGACAACACATTCTGTATCCTTATAACATGACTGAAATGGCTAGCTGCTTTAAATCTTCCACACGGTAATGCCTTGGGAAGAGAGACAATAGACAAATAGACGTGTGATTGCAGCGTTAGTGTCAGAGTTATACCAGCTTAGCATGGCTAAGCATCCAGAATCTGGTCAAGTGTGCTATTATAGTGGACACTGGTGATATTTATCCCTTTTAAATCTGTTTTATTAACCTTTTCTTACACACTTCATTTAGCCTGTGTGGAAAAACATAATCTGCCTGTAGTGCGTTTTATATATAGTATATACACCGATCAGGCATAACATTATGACCACCTGTCTAATATTGTGTTGGTCCTGACCCGTCCTGCACTGTGTTTTCTGACCCCGTTCTATCATTAACTTCTTCAGCAATTTGAGCAACAGTAGCTCGTCCAGCCTTCACTCCCCATGTCCATCAGTGAGCCTGACTGCCCATAACCCTGTCTCCGGTTCTCCACTGTTCCTTCTTTGGACCATTTTTGATAGATACTGACCACTGCAGACCGGGAACACCCCACAAGAGCTGCAGTTTTGGAGATGCTCTGATCCAGTGGTCTAGCCATCACTTTGCTCAAATCCTTACGCTTGTCCATTTTTCCTGCTTCTAACACATCAACTCTGAGGACAAAATGTTGACTTGCTGCCTAATATATCCCACCCACTAACAGGGGCCATGATGAGGAGGTCTTATTCTGGTCATATTGTTATGCTTGATTGGTGTATATTATAATATCGATGCCTGTGAGCTGTACTGTAAGAAGCAGATGTAAAAAGCATGCCATGTGTTGTGCTGTAACCAGAAGCTCATTTCAGAGGGATGAGGAAGCATAGAAAATAAACAAAGTCACAATTGTTTTTCTCATTAGTACAATTAAGATGTTAAGCATGACACACTCAGAAGCAGGAACTGTTAATGATATGAATTTATCATTTAATCAGCTGAGACACAACCTATCTTTCCATATCGGTCCCCGTGCCATGACGATACATTTACGACAATAAAAGTAATTAAAATCCTGATCTCCGTTTCTTACTCTGCATGTGTATCGGCCTGGAAATGGTCTGATTTTGTTGGCACTAAAAAATTTTGTTTACGTCAAGGTGGTCTCGTCTCGTCTAGAAGAAACAGCTCGAGGAAGATCTGAAAGAAGGGGACCAAGGTTCAAACATGTTCCTGAGTGGAAATGTTAAAGCGATATTCCTCTAATGCTTGCTTTACTTTATCTTTATCCAGGCTAAAGATGACATTTGCATGAAATTACTCCGTTGCTTCTTTTTTTGTTGTTGTTGTTGTTGTACAAAGCTTTGTAGAAACTAAACGGCCGCCAAAAATTAACATTTATAGTGACATTTTGAGGGAAAAAACAAAATACTGTCTTACTCTATGCATGACAACGACACCGATGTACAAATTAAAGACAGAGAGAGAGAGAGAGAGAGATGGGGAGAGGAGAGAAGGAAAACTGCCTCTGTAGGCATGAAATGCGATTCATTTCAGACCTTTCCAAGCAGTGTGTGTGTGTAATGGCAATGATACACTGCTGTAATCCATTTAAACCAGTTTGGCTGACGAGCCTCCGCAACACACACACACACACACACACACACACAAAGCAAACAGCATACTTACACACACACACACACCAACTGATACCCATACACCCTTCAACATTAATCAACTCATTCTCTCTCTCTCTCTCTCTCTCTCTCTCTCTCTCTCACACACACACACACACCCCTACTATACACACAGGAACATCAACAAAATTAGATCTACTGAAATCTTTGCGCTGCTGTGTTTTTCTTCCCCCTTAATAAAGCACCCAATAAGCCACTCGTCTTGCACGCGGCCGCGACGTGGGAGCAAAATTAAACACACCCCTTCCCTCCAATCATAAAGGCGTGGTGATTTATAGCGTGCTGCTACTCCCTGTTGCACACAAAAAAAATCACATCGCCCCTTTAATTAGCTCTTTCCGCTCGTAGGGTGGGGGGGGTGTTGAAAACGATTCGTCTGAACTAGGAATAATAAAGTAAATAAATAAGGAGGCGAAGTGTCAGAATGTCTGAAAGCTTATTTTTCATCGTCGGCGACTCGATGGATATATATCGGACATCGAATGTGCCTCGATGGCTGCGCTTCGTCAATGAATAATGTTCGCCGTTCGTTATGCAGAATGGCTTACCGCAGTTAGCCAGGGGGCGAGTAATCAGAGCTAGAGTTAATGTGCACCTTGTCAGAATGGGGAGGGGGAAATGAAATGACCATTGTTTGGGTGCCTGGCCAGTTCGGAAACTGCTGATCTCCCGGGATTTTCACACAGGAGTGAATATCCTACGGCCCACTCTTTACAGCGGCGGTGAGCAGAAAAGCACCTCGGAAAGCAAGGTGTCAGATGTTAGATTTGCTAAAACAATGGATTCAAGGCAATTCTGCTTTCCTTTTCTCTGTCCATCAGTGCAAACGGAGCACCACTGCACCAGATATGATGTAGTGGTAGTGTATAATTCTGAGCACTGACATGATAGTGCAACAGCTGCCTTATTCGATGCAGATGTACAGGTGTGCATATACATTAAAGCTTTTCATTTCTTTTCCCATGCTGACTTTACTGTTTCTGACCACGGGACATCCGCTGGCTGGATATGAACGATTAACCGAACTGTCCTCTATTACACGATAATCGGCCACGACACTTTAATATGTGTCTGTTTTAGGGATTTTCTGGAAATAACAGCAACGGTATAAGAACAAACAGACTGAGAAAGAGAGAGAGAGAGAGAGAGTTACGGGTTGGATAGAAAAATGACACCGATCTTCAAGGGTTGATTTGATAAGCATCAGACTCAATAACAGAATTATCCCACAAGCCTGCATTAACACACTCGCACCTCCTCTCTATCCATCTCTCATCCTTCGTTTCAGCATCTTTCCCTGCGTCCCTCCTGTCTTCCTTTTCCATTGTGGACAGAGCATGAGTTCATCCCGCACCATGCGCAGCCTTTTAGACGCCCCGGAGGTGCGTGTGCATATGTGTGTGTGTGTGTGTGTGTGTGTGCACACGTGCGACGGTGAGTGTGAGTGTTTTAAACGGCTCTTTGCTTGAAAGCTCTCCAAGCAAATTTCATTTGCACCTCTCTGATCCTTTTCTGTCAGGGCTAGTTCTGGCTAATGGGCCTCAACTCTGCCTTCCTGAATACAGGAAAGGAGACAGGAAAGAGACGTCACCCCACACACACACACACACACAATGACTGTAAGTATATTATTAATTTATTTTATTTTGTTTGCTCGTTACGTCAATATCAGAGCTCTGAGTATCATCATTTATGATACTTTAAAATGAATGTCACATCAATTCAGTGATTTAATGCAAAAATGAAAATGAGTCAAAATAGCTTTAGGAGGCTGGTTTGAAAGATCTCACCATGCTGGCTGTGGATGGGCAACACACACACACACACACACACAAACACACACACACACACACACACACACACACACAGTGTGTTAAAACCTGACAACACTCAAGAAATGTGTTGCTATTTCTCAGTGTGTGAGTGTGTGTGTGTGTGTGGACACCCTCCTGCATGTAGGCATTTATAATAAGAGCTAATTCGCCCTAACGTCGTTACCTGGTCTGGTTCCTATGACATTAATTAACGCTTTGTTACTAATCACAGCTGAGCTTACCTGCTCCTTCCTCTTCTCTCCTCCATCACACCAGATGGCGTTTGCTCTTCTTCCCCCACACATACAAACACACACACACGCACACACACACACACACACACACTCTGACGCACAAAAATGCTGTCGGCCTGTTGGAACCCAGCTCGCAAATACTGTTCACTTTTGCTCCAGAAAGAAAATGAAGATTAGATGCCATGCCTGTGTTCTCTGCTTAGATCTGCTTCTACGTTCATTAATGAAAAATAAATAATGCAGCAGTGATGCTCATGATGCCATCCCAAGGCCTTTATCTATCAAACTCTGGGAGGGGCAATATATACATATATATATATATATATATATATATATATACACACAGAGAGAGACAGAGAACAGAGAGTGATATATCACAATATATACATTTGCCCAGGTTTTGCTGACAAAACATTTAAGCACAATAAATAAACAAATAAATAAATAAATAAATAAATAAATAAATGTGGTCCAATAAAATCACTACTTAAACTACATAGCTTTATTATTTATTAATTTCTAATTACTTTTTGACAATACTTGTACTGTACACAATAATTTTAGCAATTTTTTACATTTAAAATGAATTATTTTTTATTTTTTTTAAATGGAGCTTTAAAAGTATAAAAATGTCAAAAGTAAAATGTTAATATTTAATATAATTTTAATATGATAATATTTAAAATATAATGAACTTTTTATATATAATATATATATATATATATATATATATATATATATATATATTTTTTTTTTTGTGTTTCCATTAACTGTAAATATTAAAAAAATATATATATTTTATTTAAAAAAAATTATTTCCCTGGTTTTTAAGACAAGCTTATTGTGATCTGACTTATCACAATATTGATACTGTATAATTATATCAACCAGCCATATCGTCTCGGATCTCAGGGCAAGACCGGAGTTGCTATTACAGGAATGCCATCCAAACAAGTCACAGAGAGAGAGAGAGAGAGAGAGAGAAAGAGAGAGAGAGAGAGAGAGAGAGAGAGAGAGAGAGAGAGAAATGGCTGTAGGGTTTAATTAGTGATATCTCCTCTGTGCTTGAAAGTTGGAGAAATGTAACAGAAGAGATCTTTTTTTTTTCCTCCCTTGGAAGTGCTCTTCATTCACCACTTTCACCACATTCTCTCTCTCTCTCTCTCTCTCTCTCTCTGTCTCTCTCTCTTCTATCTTTCTCTCTCTATGAGACCAGTACAACAGATGGTGTATCTCACTGCTAAGCCAAGCTGCTCTCAATGTCTCCATCTCTCTCTCTCTCTCTCTCTCCCTCTGTTTTTCGGAGAGCCAGTGTTGTCCTGTGTACAATGACATCCTGCTCCTTAATTGATTTCTCTTGTTCTTGCCGCCAGAGTGAAGGCATCCAGTAGGAGCACGAACCTCTTTCTATGTCTCTCTCTCTCTCTCCCTCTGTTTCTCTTTACCTCCCCTGAGCAAAGTGCACAGCTTTCTTCTGTCAAGACACAAGGGAGAGACACGAAGAGGGGGGAGAGAGAAGGTACGAAACCACACAAAAAAAAGAGAAGAAGCTGTTTCCTACACTCAGGGATGTTTTCTACAAAGCTAAAAAATATGGTAATCATCAGTCACATCAACATATGGCTCTAATTAACAGCCCAGCAACTGTATGTGTGAGTGAAGCATTTATCATTTCTTTACTTAGAGATCGATGGTAGGAAGGGGAAAGAGAAAAATCCACCATTTTATGTTTATGATCTGCTTCAAAGTTCTACTTTGAAATGTTGTTCTGTTTACAACGGCATTAAGTTTGTATCCGATCCCATAATAAAGCTTCAGATGTAAAGATCCATCTCCAGAAATTCCACCATCAGGAAAGGCACACATTTAGGATTTTAACTGACTTCCTCTAAATAGTGCTGACCGGTTTAAACTCTTCTCCTCCTAAAACATATAAGCACAAAATAAAATAAAATAAAATAAAATAAAATAAAATAAAATAAAATAAATATAAATAAAAAATAATAAGAAAATCAGTAATCCAGTCACGAATATATATAAAATCCCTACTTAAACTATGTAGCTTTTTTGATACTTGTACTGTACACACTAATTATTTTATTTTCCAAATCATATTATATATCAAAACGAATTATTTTTTACATTTAAAATGAATTATTATTTATAAAAAAATCCACGGCGCTTCAGTGTCTTATCGGATTTATCGATTTATTAATCGCATACGTACAAGCCGCACACACACACACACACACACACACACATTCATGCAAGACTTACAGCCCTGCAGCCTCCTCTCCACCTCTGTACCCATTTCTCTCTGAACTGTCGTATGAATCAGCCGTAATGGCTCTGATGTCACCTTTGGTATGCTGATCCACTCACTTAACCACTTAATAAATGGTGGATTTATTAGAGAGAGAGAGAGAGAGAGAGAGAGAGCGAGAGAGAGAGAGAGACTAACAGCTCTGTCGGATAGGGTGGGGTTGGATTTCCCATTCGTACGTCTGTTTTCAAAGGAATAGGAATGACAGATTATGAGAGGGATGAGAATTATTTCTAGGGAGGTAAAGATTCAAGGCTAAAGCCATTCTGCGACGACGACGACTTTTTATTTTTTTACCATTATCACATGAACTGTCTTCCTTTGCAATTGTAACCCTTACAATGAGCACGCTAACTGCGATCCTCCTACGAACAGATTTAACAAGCGCCTGTATGTGGATTAATTTAAAGCCAGCTGTGTGCAGCCATGTCGAGTTCCCCAACAAGACGGGAATGGATTTGGGAATTACGAGTTAAGATCTCTAGTCGAATGCAGCATGACAGATCCAGTGATGTAGGTGTGACATACAGTCTCATTGATCACATCCCCGTCGGTGCTGGTGAAGGAGGCGTGGTCTGTGTACCCGAGAGTCCCGGTGACAAATGGTCTCGGTGAAGATGGTGTGGCCTCTACTAATGGTGGTCTGTACTAATCTCAGGTGTGATCCAATCAGAAAGCCCCTTCCTACTGAGGTATTAACCCCACTCTATTCCTGCCAAAGCACCTGGCCAAATCCGAAAGGATGGCGGTGTAAAGTAGGTGACAGAGAAGAGCTGGTCCTCCTTCCTCTACCACATGTGTTTATATGTGAATGTGAATGCACAGAGAAAGAGAGAGAGAGAGAGAGAGAGAGAGAGAAAGAGATGGTTTGGATAAATCTTCTAATCGGAGTGTTTTTAATAAGGCGTGAATGGTGAATAAGTGTAGTACGGTAGCTCTGAGGGGCCAAATTGACTCAGCGCTGGGAGTGCTAATACACAAGGCTGCTATTTCACTAACAGCAATTCCCCCCCCCCTCTCTCTCTCTCTTTCTCTCTCTATCTCTCTCTCTATCTACAATGAATAACTGCTCCCGGGCTACATCAGCAGAAAAGATGCAAAGGAAGAAGGTGGGTAAATAAAGCAACCACTTTTATGTCTGCAAAGCAGGACATCGAGAGAGAGAGAGAGAGAGAGAGAGAGAGAGAGGGGGAGGCATTTTGCTTCAGATGACTAGAAATCTGAAAGCATCTGCTCCAGGTTTACCAAATGATCTGTCACCTCGTTCTCATTATAAAACCATGTATATGTGTGTGTGTGTGTGTGTGTGTGTGTGTGTTTGCTGGTGTTTTAATGGGCATTGTCTAGCACAGCAATAAACACAATGCCATATGGAGGAAGGATAGAAACAGCCTGTGAAATGCAAAGTTTGATGTACTTCAGAAAACAAGAGGTGAGCAAGCGTATCCGCGGTGGCTCCAATTACGTCATTGCTAGAAAAAAAAAAGAAAAGCAAAACATACGCTCCGTAGACACAGATCTGAAGAACATATTCCGCCAGTCGAGAAAGCTCCTCCTCTACGTGGGCGGTGCTAATTCGGCGACCCCACCCTCTTTCTTTCGCGGTGACGTCAGACGATGAAACGATGGCTAGAGACGTCTCGAAACGAACTCGCTACGCTTACAGTTGCTTGGTAAGTAAAACTCGGCGGCTGGGAGACGACAAAATGGATGTTGCTAGCCAGGAGGACAGAAAAAACAAAAAAACAAAGCCTAGACTTCTGCAGTCATGACGTAATGGAGGTTTTCACACTTATTTTAGGAGGCAGGGAGCAGAACAGTAGCTGGGGTGCGACTTCAAATAGCGCTGTCAGTGTTGAATCATTTGCTCGCTGCCGTCAACGTGCGATGCGACAGGCCAAGCGTTCATGACGAGGTCGTTCTGAAGCCAACGTGGAATGGAGCAGTGTTTTGGGGACCCCCCCGCCACTAATAAATATATATATATATATATATATATATATATATATATATATATATATATATATATATATATATATATATATCAGAGCAAAAACTCTCATTTAAGGAAGTCACACAAGTCCAGGACCATCAGTTTTCCTGACCCAGTTCTGCCAGTATATCTGTATCACTTAAGAGAGAGAGAGAGAGACAGAGAATGAAAGAGAGAGAGAGAGAGAGTATAATGATGTGGTTGTGGAGGCGCCATGCTGTACTTGGGATATGAGATGGATAATTAAGGAAAGAGAAAATGCCTTTAAAGGGAGGCGACTGGAGTGTGCTGATTTGTGTGATCTCAACACACTAGTTGTCTTCTGGTTGATTGTGATCAGTTCTTCGTAAAAGCCTGGGATGACTAATACTGCACACACACACACACACACACACCCTTAAAGCCTTTATAACAGTGAATTACTGCAGACTTCCTATTGCTACTCTTGTTAAGCCTCAGTGGAGAAATGTCGCTGTTTATTAAACCACCTCCAGGAGGAAGAACCGCACGCTATCGCTCAGACACACATCCTATGACTTTTATGCTTGCATACACACACACACACTAACGCCTGACCCTTGGGGACTTTAATCAAAAGGATGGACAGACCACTCCAGCACTTGTCCAAAAGTATGAGATGCATCAAAGTGAGAATTAGTTCTGCTTTTATAAAGCCTGTGGGGCGGTTCATCTACACAACACACACACACACACGCTGCACTCGTTGACAGACACATATGAGAATCCTACAAACAGAGCAGTGTCTCGTGGGAAACTTCGCGCCCTCTTCCTGTCTCTTCCTCCCTCTGCACTGCACTTCCATCAGAAAAGGAAAAATTGAGCTTTTAAAGGAAGATGTCTGATAGCTTTCCAGTCTGTGTGTGTGTGAGAGAGAGAGAGAGAGAGAGAGAGAGAGACACAGAGAGACAGAGATACTGAAGTAAATATAGAAAATATCCATGTCACATCTCCCAACATTGTACACAGCCAGATTTCTCCCAAAGCCACAGCTGTAGTTCGTTCAGCACCATTTTGCACAAAACATTCCTAAACTGAATAATCGCCAAAAAATACAACACACATCCGGCATCGAGAACAACTTCACGGCAAGCTGCCTCCTTCTGAAATACCGCGGTCAAATAAATCACAGAAAGAAATCGCTTATATATCGCCCAGCCATCTCTGTATTTCCATTCGTCCACTTCAACGACAATCTCCTGCTTCCTCTATTGCCATGTCAGTCCCTAGATTTCATGCAGAAGCTAGCATCATCATCATCATCATCTAACACTCTGTAAAGGACCATTTCATACCAGAAATCCAGCTTTTCCTTCTGTAAAATATTTAGCGTGTACATTGTACAGAGCATGCTAGCTGGTCAAACTTGTACAGAAAATCCTTTCCACAGGACGATAAGTTAGCTAAAGCAGGCTGGTGTCTTTTAAATAAGGAGAGAAAAGAAGAATTAGAATAAAACACAGCCTTTTATATAGGACAATGGTTTTAATCATAGCAGCCTTTAATGTAGGTCCAAATGGACCGAAATATAATACTGTAATTAAATCATAATGAATCATGATAAAGCATTAACAGGAGCCGATTTCTAGGTTTTCCGTTTGTGCCACATTACTACTAAATGTACTCCTTCAAAAGTAATCCACAACGGCCCGTGTGAAGATCTTAACTTCTCTCTCTCTCACACACACACACAATTGATATGCCGAATGTTGTGTGCCCCTGAGGACAGATTTGCCAAGCGAGAGCGCTGGAGGTTTCATCTCTTCTAAAGCCGGTGTGCTCCTCGTGACGCCGTCACTGAGGAAAACTCAGTGAGCTGAGCCGTCAATCATAAATCAACACCACGGTACTACTTCATACAGAAGCCTCCAGGACCGGGATTAGTGAGTGTATCGTGTCATGTGATAAGGAGTGAGGCTTGAAGGACATCCATGTGTCTGTCATGGGATGTGTAAATGAAATGTAAACACTCACTTGGGTATTTAGGTATGCATTATGCATAGTGTGTGTGTTTGACGTCTTAACTGTCCACTACATTGCACGATCTCTCTCTCACACACACGTCTAACTTGGAGTACCATGAGGTCA
Organism: Hemibagrus wyckioides; assembly: GCF_019097595.1. NCBI lineage: Eukaryota > Metazoa > Chordata > Actinopteri > Siluriformes > Bagridae > Hemibagrus > Hemibagrus wyckioides. Next base: position 14,273,581 of record NC_080738.1, on the reverse strand, counting down.
AAAGCATCACAATAAGCAGGAGCTCCAGAGCCCGGAGACGCAAATCCATCCCCAAGCATTCCAGTAAAGCGTCCAAGTTTATACCACAACAACACGACATCATCATCATCAACAACAACAACAACTGGCACAAGTTCAGGAGAAATAAATAAACCATTTACTTACTACATATCCTGAAAGAAGACTGCAAAGCCTTGGGAACTGGAATTTAACCACAAATACAAATATCACATCAGATATCATAGAGCAGAATAGAATTTATTTCAGCAGTATATTGGCTAAGCTGACCTGACACATCCATCAACTTGTTCGTATCCATGTATTTATATTCATTCATCAGCCTTCTTTTCTTGATCATTAGCTAAACTACAGCTTTTAGCACTTACCCAAGACGCTCAGGAAAGGGGCGAAAGAAATCCGTCAGAAAATCCAGAGGAGTGTTATCTTTCTTCACTCTTAGCCAGAAACAGCGAATATTAGCCTTGATTTAAGTCCAAAACGCCTGAAAAAAGGGGGGACACAACATCAGACAGGAGCAAAAAATAAAAAAGAAGAAGAAAAAGAAAAAGAGAGAGAGAGGGAAAAAAGTAGGATGTTGTAACGGCGAGGAAAAAGAAAAACGGACAGTCCCGGAGGATACCTGCTCTCTCTCTCTCTCTCTCTCTGTGTCTAATCTCGACTCGAAACGACCCGGAGAAGAGAAAAGTAAAGGAAAGATGTCGACAGAAAGAGGTTGTTGTTGTTGTTTGTTATTCTTAATTTGGGAATAAAGAAGTAGGCGAAGTGCGTGCCGTTACGCAGCCGGGTGACCATTGGAGAGCGCGAGAACTCTGCGCGGCGCGCGCGCTGACGCGAGGGAGAGAGAGAGAGAGAGGGAGAGAGAGAGAGGAAGGATGGAGGCTGTGTGTTTTTCTTTTTTTTTACTGATGCTTTCACTCTACCATCGCGCGCACCTGCATTTCCCGTAACGAGCCGCTTGATGGCCGGAGGCTGTATCTCTCTCCTCAGCTCTCTCTCTCTCTCTCTCTCTCTCTCTCTCACATCGGACAGCGATTAACGGCTGACATTGTTTATTTTCCTTAATCGGCTGAACGTGAATCAATCCGCTTTCAAGAATCGATCGGTTTCACGGGTATTTAACGTCTGTCTTGAACAGCGCGCTCCGTGGCTTTGCCAAGCCAGCATCGACTGCCCCAACACCCCCACCCCCACCCCCCCACCGCATAAAGTTACACAGGTAAAGTGCTGCGTGCGCCCAAATTTAGCAAGTGTGGATAGGAGTGTGTTAAAATCGCTGGTTATTGCTGTGAAATTTGGAACGGAGTCGCAGAGATGTGGAGCGGTATAAAGGAAAACAAAAAGGATGCTGAATCAGAGTGATAACTCCACCCCCTAACCCTGGATCCTGCCCAAATTAGTGTTGTCCTGCAACTGAGGTGACCTGCCCTATTCACATCCACCTGAGGGTACTCCAGGACCAGTGCACTGTTACTGTTACCACATACACTATATTGCCACCCCTCCAGATCATTGAATTTAGGTGTTGTTTTTCAGGGTTTGGGTTCCAGTGAAAGGAACTCTTGCTGCAGCTTCATACCAAGACATTTGGGACAATTTCATGCTTTGTGGTGAACAGTTTGGGGATGACTGCTTCCTGTTCCAACATGACTGCACAGCAGTGTACAAAGCAAGGTCCATAAAGACATGGATGAGTGAGTTTGGTGTGAAGGAACTGGACTGGCCTGCACAGAGTCCTGACCTCAACCTGATAGAACACCTTAGAGTGGAGACTGAGAGCCAGATCTTCTCGTCCAACATCAGTGTCTGACCTCACAAATGCGCTTCTAGAGGAATTCCCATAAACACACTCCTAAACCTTGTGGAAAGCCTTCCCAGAAGAGTTGAAGCTGTTATAGCTGCAAAGGGCTGGAAAACTCCATATTACATTCATGTTCATGTAAAGACAGACATCCCAGTTTTGGCCTGACTCTCAGCCTCCGCTCTAATCCATCCAAAAGGTGTTCTATCAGGTTGAGGTCAGGACTCTGAGGTTCCTCCACACCAAACTCACTCATCCATGTCTTTATGGACCTTGCTATGGTCACTGGTGTGCAGTCATGTTGGAACAGGAAGGGGTCATCCCCAAAACTGTTCACACAAAGAGCATGAAATTGTCCAAAATGTCTTAGTATGAAGCTGAAGCATTAAGAGTTCCTTCACTGGAACTAAGGGGCCGAGCCCAAACCCCTCAAAAACTACACCTGAATTCAATGATTTGGAGGTGTGTACCAATATTTTTGGCAATATAATGTAGTTGGAAGCATGGATGCACACTAGTTTATATGATAAAACGATAAAAAACAATGTGTATAAGACACTCTGTTTGTGATCATGCGTATGACAAATGAGAAAGATTCTAGAAAAAATTTGCATGCTTTCTCTGTGATTCAGGGATCTCCTCTGGGTTCTCCGGTTTCCTCCCTGGAGACAAATATGCAAGGCTAATTGGCATCTCTAATCTGTGAATGGGTTTGAGTGTGAGTGTATGTGTGTGCCCTGCAATGGGTTGGCATGCTGTTCAGTGTGTCTTCTGCTATGTGTCCCCTTGCTTCCTGCGACCCTGCATAGGAACTAGTACAAAAAAAATGGATGGATGTAATTACCTAGGCGTTATACACCGATCAAGCATAACATTCTGACCACTGAGAGGTGAAGTGAATAAGACTGATGATCTCCTCATCATGGCACCTGTTAGTGGGTGGGATATATTAGGCAGCGAGTGAACATTTTGTCCTCAGAGTTGATGTGTTAGAAGCAGGAAAAATGGACAAGTGTAAGGATTTGAGAGAGTTTGACGAAGTGATGGCTAGACCACTGCATTGCATGACCATTGCATGAGGACCGAGAGAGAGAGAGAGAGGCGGGGACAGACACAGCATATAGGAAGTCAGTGAGACGTTAAAGGTAATCAATAGTAATCCATTCAAATCTCTCACATTTTAAACTACTCACTGGGGCTTGAATAGCACTTTGCTGTAACTTGTAGAAGTAAAAACCAAGAAAGGGTTTGGATTTGTAAATTTAATTGCATTTCATTCATATTTAAGTTACGAGAAAGGTGGACCTCTCTCACTCGCGTCAGTCAATAAAACAAGAAAAAGACCTGATCATTTTATTACTGCCAATAAATAGTGCTAATAAAAGCGATAGCGCATTGTGTCAACGATTCTTTTAAGGATTTGTAGTGCAACGTAAATGTATAAAAGCTGCCGTTTAAGTGTATTCAATTCCATAGTGTCGAAAATAAATAAAGAAATAAATAAAGCAACAATAATAATTGATCAAGCTGACACGGCAAACCCACCTGATTCCTAGATCCTACTTTGATGGATGAACTAGCAGAAGTAGAAGGAGGTTTGAAGGAGAAACGCAGCAAAAAATATCAATAACTCAGCTATGTTACATTTAGTTAAAGGTCGTGAAGGAAGAACAGTCGATGCGTAGGTTATTCCTAACCTTTTTGTTTTTTTACTGGGTCAGGACAGAGGATGCTTGCGTTTGTGTTTGTGTGGAATAAATAGGAAATTCTTTCACTGTTGTTAGGTGACCTTAATGTGCATTTATTTATTTATCTTCTATTGTGATACAGTAAACAATATTGCTGATCCGGGTAGAAAATTGACATGCAGATGCACGGCGAGAGCCGACCTGATAAATAAAACATTCGGATCAAATGTGTTAGGTGAGAAATTTCTCCGATATTGAATTCCTAGTGTTTTAGGACCTCCCCGACCCATATCAACCACCACGCTAACACACACACACACACACACACACCTCAATGCCATGTCGCTCTAAAACAGTGTAAGAAAGAAAGGACCTGTCTAGACAATCACACAAAAAAAAATGAACAGAAAGCCATCCTTCATCTTTTAAAGCTGTGTACAGATGTTTGTAAGTCTATGGGGTCGATAGACACCAGGTCAGTGTGTCTATAGCTCAAAAGGAAAGGATTCATTCCAACTGTATATTGTGCAGACGCTTAACAAAACAGAAGGTAGAGAGTTTTGAGTGACGCAGGTATTCCAGGTAGATTCGTTTAGATCCCTAACGAGCGAACCAGATCACAGACGAGACAAAACAAGTACCACGTGAGAACAACGACAGAGGAGAAACGTCCCTGACTCTAAAAAAAGCTGTGAAAATATGATTGATAATCCTCAAAGAGAGCAGATATAGCGCTATAGATACAGCATCACCTTGGGCCGGTTCTAATACCCCCCCCAAACCGTTTCACCTCGGAGAAATCTTAGTCCCAATCTTAAGGACTGTTCCAGTAATTTAATAGCTGAAGTGAGTTAGATGACCGCTTGGAGGCTGGAGATATTGAGTCATCACTGTAGACCTGTACGTGTCTGAGTTTACCCATAAGGCACTTAAAAAAAAAAAAAAAAATTCAATATTCCATACAAACACGAGCCGATTCAAAAAATTTCGTCCCCCATCTGCACACAATCGGCTGACATGACCTCATTCAATACCTTTATCCTGCTCGCTAATTAGCAAGCACAAGCAAGCTAATTAGCACTAAGGCACGAAAAAAAAAACTATTACAGAACATAGAAGTTAATTGTTAGCGGTAAAAAAAAAAATAAGATGGAGTTCGGGAATATACTCGGCATCAGTCATTCCCTCGGCTGTAGAGAGTAGGGAAGGAGCGGGATGTGAATGTTATGAATGAGTAAAGATGATGGTACAGAACTATCTAGTAAAGGGTTAGGAGACATTACAGTCACAGATATACTAGGGAATTTTCCCACAGCCCCTTTTTTTTTTCTTCTTTTTGTTCATCTCTCTCTTTCATCTTCAGGCTAAACCCATGGATCAGAGACTGACGGATTTGCTTCTCGCCGGCTCCCATCTGATTTCTCATGGATTTGAGGACAAAAGGATTTACATATTATTTCACTGGCGAGAATTCTGTTAGTTCATAATTCACAATTTTGTATGCTTGGCCTGTGTGCGTGGAGCTCATTTTCCCTTGACTAATATTTAATATTAGCATTAACGGGGACTTTGCCACAAAGGACATTAGATATGAACAGATGACGCAGCGTTAGATCTACAAAGAGCTATGCTAGCCGCGCGGGGTTAGGGAAATATGTCTAAACGAATAAACAAATAAACAGAAGCGAACCAGATCCAATTATATATGGATGATCGAAAAATGTAGCTGAACCTTTTCCGAATCCTGAGCCATCACAATAAGGGAAAGATGCCTTGCATCATCGTAGAGGATTGAGGTTGTTCTGCAGTCTATCTGGAGTCAGGAGGGAGTTTCACCCAGAGTCTGAGATGGAGTCCGAGTTCAGAGAGGTGAACAAGGATCAGCTCGTTGAAGATCTCAGGAGACCACATGAAAGAGATAGTATGTGTGTACATGCATGTATGTATGTATGGCTGGGGCTGTGTGTAGGAATACTTATGAAGCTCTATAAGATTATACATGCATAATATATGAATTAAAAAAAGCTGTCCTAAGCTCTTCATGTCTTATTAAATTCCACAGATCATCCATTATGATTACTGTGTAGTCTTATGCATACGAAGAAATACTCCCTCTCTCTCTCTCTTTCTTTGCTCTCTCTCTCTGTGTGTGTGTGTGTGTGTGTGTGTGTTAAGTCAGTATCCTCAGACTACACCAAGTTTAGAGGTGTCAGTCTGCTAGTGCTGGAAAAAAAAAAAGTGCCTGCGTTCCAACGAGGCTACAGCTTAGTATAATAATCTTGTGAATAATCTTTTTTTTTCCCGTCTTAATTAAAAACTGTTAAATGTCATATGAGCTTTGAAACAATTTTCTTAAAAAATCATTTCTTTTTTTGCGCTATGGAGACTATTTTCTGCCTCCTAAATGCTGTGCCAGAAACACTGCGAGTATTTTCAACATTTGGAGCATCGTGGTGACTGTATGGTTTCGATGGTTGGATATATGGTGATATAAAGAGAGAGAGAGAGAGAGAGAAAGAGAGAGATTATAAACCATTGTATAAACCATCCATTGTTCCTAATAATAATAATAATAATGCATTTAACCCCAGCAAAACTGTTTTAATTATTCCTTTTCATCATAATAGAACAGTGTACACTTTAAATGCTAAGCTAAGATGTTACTATAGTTGTCAATACCATTTACACTTATATACCCAAAAGTATTGGAACACCCCTCCAAATCATTGCATTCAGGTGTTGTTTTTCAGGGGTTTGGACTCGGCCCCTTAGTTCCAATGAAAGGATCTCTTAATGCTTCAGCTTCATACCAAGACATTTTGGACAGTTTCATGCTTTGTGGTAACAGTTTGGGGATGACCGCTTCCTGTTCCAACATGACTGTACACCAGTGACCAAAGCAAGGTCGATAGAACACCTTTGGGATGAATTAGATGTGGAGACTGTGAGCCGTTGCAAAACTGGGATGTCTGCTTTTACATGCACATGAATGTAATATGGAGTCATCCCGCCCTTTGCAGCTTTAACAGCTTCAACTCTTCTGGGAAGGCTTTCCACAAGGTTTAGGAGTGTGTTTATGGGAATTTTTGACCATCCTAGAAGCGCATTTGTGAGGTCAGGCACTCGATGTTGGACGAGAAGGCCCAGACGAGAATTCATCCCAAAGGTGTTCTATCAGGTTGAGGTCAGGACTCAGTGAAGTTCCTCCACTCGCTCATCCATGTCTTTATGGAGCTTGCTTTATGCACTGGTGTATTGTTACCCAACATAATACAAGAATAGAAAATGGTGCAATTGTGGATAAGTTTTGTCACATGCTGTCATTTTTAAAGTAGTTACTCAAGCACTTAATAAATAGAAACCTGGCAACTTAGATTTTTTCCCCATTCCACTGTTGCAGTATGTGTGTGCTTGTGTACATATCCAGTCTGCAAGTATCTCCTCTGTCTTACCTCAAGGTGAAAAGAAAGACTCAGACACATCCACATCGCCACTGCTTACCCAGATGGAAAACTAGATAATAAAGATAATGGGGGGGGGCATTCAGTACAGTATAACACGGTACATTTTAAAGCTAAACATTTCTGTTAGCTTATCTTGGTCAGATGGCTAACTCAAATCTCAAGTAAATCCACATTAAAGGTCACCGATACAGAATGCTTCATTCTCATTCTTCTTTTGAATACACAGTGGGTTTGTATAAATATATCTATACATATACACATATGTTCACTTTATACATGCAGTGGAAAAGGTTAGCAGAAGCGCTACGTTCTCACCCGTGTGCAATGTCGCTTAAGGACGCGCACAAACACATCCCCAGCTGGCGACAAAATCTCAAGCAAGGAGTGTGAACACAACTAACCTGAATTGGTTTTGTATTGATCCGAGGTGCCAGAATGCTTGATCTTCATTCGGTTCCCAAATTAAATTTTCTAGAAGGAGAACAAATTGGATTATACACCAAACTTCCCTTGCTTCTATGCATAGGACATTCAGCTTTTCTGGGTATTTTTGACGTTAGCCTGTGAATCACAAGCCTGGTTGTAAATCAAGCAAAAATCCCAATTGTATTTCCATTGACATATTGAATTGGAATGCACTTTAACATTGGCTTTGGAAACCTAATGATCAACAGAAGCCAGCTTTCAGGTCTTTGTGTTTCGTGTTCTGTTCTCTATCCATAACCCGTGTTTACAAGAGCTAGCAGAGAAGCTGAGACAGATGAAGGTGCAGGTGAGACTCAATAGCAATCAATCACAATACAACATGCACTGGTCAGGTGATCAGAACACAGTATGATCTTATAAACATGAACTGGAAGATCAAAACTCTGGCGGAGTGAAAATAATGGTGAATAATGGTGAGTGTGGGAAAGAGGTAAAGAAACGAGGGCAGGCAGGTTGGAATGGGTGGAGAAAGGTGAGTGATAGAAAAATATCAGTGAGAATCAAGGGGAAGGTGTACAAGACAAGTGGTGAGACTGGCCATGCTGTATGGTTTAGAGACAGTGTCACTGAGGAAGAGACAGGAGTCAGAGCTGGACATAGATGTTGAGGTTCTCTTTGGGAGTGAGACGGTTGGACAGGATTAGGAACGAGTACATCAGAGGGACGGCTCATGTTGGACGTTTGGGGGATGAAGTTAGGGAGGCTAGATTAAGATGGTTTGGACATGTTCAGAGGAGGGAGAGTGAGTATATTGGTAGGAGAATGTTGGAAATGGAGCTGCCAGGCAGGAGGTAAAGAGGAAGGCCAAAGAGGAGGTATATGTATGTGATAAATGAGGATATGAAGCTAGTGTTGAAGATGCAGAAGATAGGGATAGGTGGAGAGAGATGATTCACTGTGGCCACCTCTGAAGGGAAAAGCCGAAAGAAGAAGAAGAAGAAGAAGTGTAAATTACTTAACCATAAAAAATCAACAGAGTGATTGTGGTCTGCAAATAAATCCTATAAATTTGCCGAAGCCACTTCACAAAGAAGGCTTAATAATGATAATGCTACCTGAATTATGCCTTACTAAAACAATCAGGAAGTTCTGAATTCGAAATTAACGACCTAACGTTACATCGCACATATGTCTGCATTCATTTGATTGATTTATTTTCTAACAGGTCTCTATGCCTTTAGTTGGGATTATGCTTCATTTTCATTAAAGGAGGCAATCATTCATAGCTGGACTGTGTAAAAAACTGCGATTAGATCCAGACCAGAAAGTGATGCCTAGCTAATCTAGCTAATAGATTCAATAGAACAATCTATTAAAATATAGTACTGCATAGAAGGGTTATGAACTAAAGATAAATTGCCACATTACATCACACCCAAAGATCATGACAGATTATAGGACTAATGAGATGCAGATAAAAAAAAGAAGAGATGAAATGTATATGAGAGCATCCTGTTGGGAACGGACAGGTACCTTCATCTTAATTGAGAATGATTAGTACTTCGAAATATGGCTTTGCAAGACGTTAAATATCTCTCTCTCTCTCTCTCTCTCTCTCTCTCTCTCGTTCTCTCGCTGTCTGTCTTTGTATCCCCCTCTTTTATTTTGAGATTCTAATTAGCCTCATATGTCATTATCATCACATTCATCTCTCGCCAAAAACGTTGAGGCCGTCTGAGTCGACCCACTCTGTTTCAGAACAGCATGCACTGCTTCTCCATCCACACAAATATGCTGCATACTGTAAGTCTTAATGTTAGATATAAAACATCTCCATGTCCATTACCCCTTTAGCACTATCACAGACTTCCTGACTGCTAGCACTGGAGACTCCTTTCATAATTCCATTTCATATAAGTCTTAGATGATTCAAATCATCTAACATTGTATTACAAGCGAATAAAAGTACTACGGAAGTGATAATGAACACGAGCACAACTTATTCCTTGAAAAAGTACAGAAATAACTACCTCTCTACAAGCCCACGGCATTCTGATAACGCTTGAGTAGAGAGATTAGGAAATGATGGTCTGGTCTTTGCCTTCGGGTGCACGAAGGTCAGTATCTCTTTGGCATGGAATACAGGTTATATCAGAACTTCCAATTTAAGCAGCAGAACAGAAACAACACGGAAGGCTACTAGAGAGGAAAATATTCTGTGTATATATATACGCTGTGGTGATGATTTATTTATTTATTTATTTTTTCTGCTGTAACTAAGGAAGAAGGAAGTACTGAATAAACCCAAGCCAAAGCAAAAATAAGACCTTTGCTCTAATTACAGCTCTGAGTCAGTGTTACTTTGTCAAATATCCGCTAGTTGGTTCTACAAGGTGAAAAGAAAAAACTGCTGGCCTTCAAGAAAGTGAGTCCTGAGTATTCACTGCTGCTTGAATTCACTAATGCGCCCTAACAAAGAAGGAAACCTAATTAGCGAAATCCAGAGTTCCGCTGGATAGTCGCGTCTGTAGACAACAACCTTCAATTAATTCAGACAAGCATCCAGATACCTTGCTACCATGCTAGGCTGTCATTACTGAGGTCTGATATATATATATATATATATATATATATATATATATATATATATATATATATATATATATATATATATATATATATATATATATACACTATATTGCCAAAAGTATTCGCTCACCTGCCTTGACTAGCATATGAACTTAAGTGACATCCCATTCCTAATCCATAGGGTTCAATATGACGTCGGTCCACCCTTTGCAGCTATAACAGCTTCAACTCTTCTGGGAAGGCTGTCCACAAGGTTTAGGAGTGTGTTTATGGGAATTTTTGACCATTCTTCCAGAAGCGCATTTGTGAGGTCACACACTGATGTTGGACGAGAAGGCCTGGCTCTCAGTTTCCGCTCTAATTCATCCCAAATGTGTTCTATCGGGTTGAGGTCAGGACTCTGTGCAGGCCAGTCAAGTTCATCCACACCAGACTCTATCATCCATGTCTTTATGGACCTTGCTTTGTACACTGGTGCACAGTCATGTTGGAAGAGGAAGGGGCCAGCTCCAAACTGTTCCCACAAAGTTGGGAGCATGGAATTGTCCAAAATGTCTTGGTATGCTGAAGCATTCAGAGTTCCTTTCACTGGAGCTAAGGGGCCAAGCCCAGCTCCTGAAAAACAACCCCACACCATAATCCCCCCTCCACCAAACTTTACACTTGGCACAATGCAGTCAGACAAGTACTGTTCTCCTGGCAACCGCCAAACCCAGACTCGTCCATCAGATTGCCAGATGGAGAAGCGTGATTCGTCACTCCAGAGAACGCGTCTCCACTGCTCTAGAGTCCAGTGGCGGCGTGCTTTACACCACTGCATCCGACGCTTTGCATTGCACTTGGTGATGTATGGCTTGGATGCAGCTGCTCGGCCATGGAAACCCATTCCATGAAGCTCTCTGCGCACTGTTCTTGAGCTAATCTGAAGGCCACATGAAGTTTGGAGGTCTGTAGTGATTGACTCTGCAGAAAGTTGGTGACCTCTTCGCACTATGCGCCTCAGCATCCGCTGACCCCGCTCCGTCAGTTTACGTGGCCTACCACTTCGTGGCTGAGTTGCTGTCGTTCCCAAACACTTCCACGTTCTTATAATACAGCTGACAGTTGACTGTGGAATATTTAGGAGCGAGGAAATTTCACGACTGGATTTGTTGCACAGGTGGCATCCTATCACAGTTCCACGCTGGAATTCACTGAGCTCCTGAGAGCGACCCATTCTTTCACAAATGTTTGTAAAAACAGTCTGCATGCCTAGGTGCTTGATTTTATACACCTGTGGCCATGGAAGTGATTGGAACACCTGATTATTTGGATGGGTGAGCGAATACTTTTGGCAATATAGTGTATATATATATATATATATATATATATATATATATATATATGTAATGATGCACAGTGACAGCTACGCTAATTAATATCAACGTCTAGCAAAGTGCGACAGAATAAAATTGCTTCTAAAATACCTGTCTGAGACCTACTGTATTTGTGCAACAGGTACAAAAGAGCTAGTACTTTGAAAGAAGAATATTGGAATAAGATTCGAAACCACGGTGCCGTGATTAATGTGACATTACAATCAAATATCAGCAGATGTTTAAGATGACAGATTTATTTCAAAGGCATTGTCTGTCAACTGTGATGACTTGAGTGACTCTTCATAAGCGGACTCATCCATCCGTGCATCCATCCATCCATCCATCCATCCATCCATCCTTCATCCTACTCCCAATGTAAATACTCTAAAGAGAGGCCATAAATACCTAGAAGTTAAACCCTTAAAATCTCTCTCTCTCCCTCTCTCTCTCTCTCTCTCTCTCTCTCTCTCTCAGTGCATTCCCTGAATACCCAATGAACACCTGCAAAGCGAGGGCTGAATTAGGATTCCAGACCATTCCACACACTCTTAATTATGGGAGTTTCACATGCTAATAATGTGCACACAATGGGCACACATAACGACTAAACCATGCCACAAACATTACCATTTCTCTGTTTTCTTACTGTCTAAAATGGATATTCAGATATTCTCTCTCTCCCTCCTTTCTCTCTCTCTCTCTCTCTCTCTCTCTCTCTCTCTAGATTCAGGCACTTAGTTATGTGACAAGGACACTGATGTATTGAATCTTCCCATGCCCAGTCTATCCTCTCTTATTTCCATAGCTATCATAATCTCCCTGCACACTTGCAGAATGAATTTAGCAATCCCCCCCCTTTTAGCCGGACCAACACGTTCATTAAATAGCCCGGGCTATAGCGGACGGACCTCCCCCATGGGGCAGTTTTAAAAGCCTGTCTCGATCAGCCATCAATAATTAACATTAGATTAAGTAGAAATGTTCAGCCTCGGTTATTCAAGGCTTTCTCCAAACCCAGGAAGAGACGGCAAAGAACATGAAAGGCGGATAGTTACGCTTTAAAGTGTAAATCAAATCAAATAAAATAGCTTTAGTGCCCTCCCAGCATACCTGATGAACACCTGCAAGCATAAACAGCATACAGATATGGGTTTATTCGATCTTTCAAGAGAGAGGTCCAACATCTTTGACGTAGCATTAATAGCTGTCTGTTGCGTTAAGATTATGGTTTTATCTTGCTCTTTGTGTGTGTGTGTGTGTGTGTGTGTGTGAGAGAGAGAGAGAGAGAGAGAAACTGATCAGCTGGGTTTACTTAAATGAGAAACGACTCCACAGACTTGAGGATAATAACCGCATTTTCTACCGAAAGAAATACAAGAAACACTCTTTAAAACCGGCCGCTTAGAGAAAATGACAACGTGTATCTTGTAATCAGTTTGATGAATAGATCACATTAAATGTGCCAGACATTTTTTTATTTGACACATCACTTATAAAAGATTACAAACAGTGTTTTTTTTTTTTGTTTTTTTTTTCCCAAAAGAATATTGTTCAGGTAAGTGGCTGAATTGAATGCATTTCAATTCAGCTTCAGAAACACGCTTTCACTCGAATTTCCGTGCCACAGATTGTGCTGAGTGAATAGTTTCAACAGTTTTTCAGAACTTCAGAAGTTAAGGGGAGTTGGTGTAGAAAATGGAAAGGCTTAGTTTTCAAAAACTGCAAAAAAATGTACACGACAGTATCGGATATTTCCTGCTACGAGATCATCGTTAATCAATTATTCAGCCTGAAACTTTTACACAATTTTCAAGTGGAACACTTTCTTATTTATTACTGCCAAATAATTTCGTTGATTCTGGAGATCAGGCATAACATTATGACCACCTTATGTCCTGCACTGTGTATTCTGACACCTTTCTATCATTAACTTCTTCAGCAATCTGAGCAACAGTAGCTCGTCTGTTGGATTGGATCACACCGTCCAGCCTCAACCGCCCATGACCCTGTCGCCGGGTCACCACTGTTCCTTCCTTGGTCCACTTTTGATAGATACTGACCACTGCAGACCGGGAACACCCGACAAGAGCTGCAGTTTTGGAGACGCTCTGATCCAGTGGTCTATCCATCACAATTTGGTCCTTCATCAGTCTCGCTCAAATCCTTATGCTTGTCCATTTTTCCTGCTTCTAACACATCAACTTTGAGGACAAAATGTTCACTTGCTGCCTAATATATCCCACCCACTAACAGGTGCCATGATGAGGAGATCACTTATTAACTTCACCTCTGAGGGGTCATAATGTTATGCTTGATCGGTGTACTGGAGGTATATAATGTATATATAATGGAACAAGTGTAGCAAACACAATATATACAATATGGGCTCATGTGATCTGAATGAAAGCCTAAAGAAATATATATATATATATATATATATATATATATATATATATATATATATATAAAACAGATTACTTGCAGTGTAGTGTAAATCAATATTTTATACCTCACATAAAGCAGTAAGAGGTAAAGCATGTGTAAAGCTATTATCTTTATTCTCCACGCTCAATTTCGGCGTCTGAGGAAATGTTCAGGCGTGAATTGTAGAAAAGAGTGAAAGTGTATACACAAGCAGCCCTTATTTAAGAGTATATTGGAAAAAGTGACACTAATTGGTTTGGTGGCTATGATGTCCAGGCAGTGTTTTAAGCTTTTTGGCTGATTCTTTCCTTTAAGAAGTTGCAGTTGACTGTGACTAATGCAATGCCACATCATTTCCCTCTGCCACGGACTTCAGTCTACTCCAACAGGGAATTTTCTTCAAGCTGAACCAAGGCCCATCAGAATAAAGAGCCAAATTGGTGCTAAAGCTACCACATGCATCACTTCTCCATCTATCTATCTATCTATCTATCTATCTATCTATCTATCTATCTATCTATCTATCTATCTATCTATCTATCTATCTATCTATCTATCTATCTATCTGTCTGTCTGTCTGTCTGTCTGTCTGTCTGTCTGTCTGCCTATCTATCTATCTATCTATCTATCTATCTATCTATCTATCTATCTATCTATCTATCTATCTATCTATCTACCTGTCTGTCTGTCTGTCTGTCTGTCTGTCTGTCTATCTATCTGATGTGAATTCTCATAATGTTTCTCGTACCCACGTTGCAGTTGGTATTAATTAAACATCTTCTTTAATTTAAAACCTAATATACTGTATATGGCTTCACAAGTCAGAACACAAATCAAACAGCATAAATATAATCCTATTAACTTCCCCTAATGCAGCTTTATACTTCACATTAGGCAGCCGAAGCCCTAAAAAAGACTTGTAAAGCTGGCGGAATGACGGCGATGATATTGTAATTAGTCCCTATTGTACGACGAGGCCTCTCTCGCTCGTCTAAAAAGCCATATGTTCTTAATAGAGCCAATCCATCACGCTCTTCCCCCTTGACTGGTAGAGTGTGGGCTCTTGTCTCGGTGTAAGCGTGTAGTACATGTCGTGTAGCATTGATGGCGCCACGTGTGAGGGTGTTTGGTTGGTCAAGATGAACCGAGGAGGGGGGAAACCATTAGAATGGCATATGTCTGCCCCCTCTGCTTGTAACCAGCTTATTAATTAGCTGTCAGGTGGACAGCCTCAGGTGTGGGGAGCAGATGGGGCAGGTAGTGCTCAGTGAGCTGAGAGGGAGGAGAGGATACACACACACACACACACACACACACACACATGAAATACCAGGCTATTTTAGAGTGCTCCAAATATTGTAAGGCACTTACAGAGATCGTCTTCAGAACCACCACGAGTTTTCTTATCCTTTATTGCTTCATATAGCAGTTTAAAAGTGCATTCTTAAATCTGTGTAGTAATTTTTTTTGTTTTAATTTAATGGAATATAACATGATTGTGTCTAAAATGATTATACACGCCTAAATACACACTTCAGTCGGTGTTGGTGTTGTCACTGATTGTCTTGGATTTTTTTCTTCACAGCACTTAAGAGTGTTTCGGTCATCATCTGCTGTTGATTTTCTTTTCAGACCTGATCGATTTCTGGTTGTTAAAACACCCCTGGTCTCTTTCTTTCCTTTTTTAACAGGATTGTTGCACTGGCTATGCCAATAGCTCTGATCAATTCTCTCTGTTTTCGCAGCTTCAAAATGGTTTGCTTGCCTCCTATAGTCACATCTATGGTCTTCATGTTGGTTTATCTTTTTAAACAGCAGTCTTCACAGGTGAAACTCGACAATCAGGTTAACCATCCCAGGGTTCTCAGCAAACCAAACCAAACTAAGACTAGACAATCAGGTTAACCATCCCAGGGTTCTCAGCAAACCAAACCAAACCAAGACTAGACAATCAGGTTAACCATCCCAGGGTTCTCAGCAAACCAAACCAAACCAAGACTAGACAATCAGGTTAACCATCCCAGGGTTCTCAGCAAACCAAACCAAACCAAGACTAGACAATCAGGTTAACCATCCCAGGGTTCTCAGCAAACCAAACCAAGACTAGACAATCAGGTTAACCATCCATCCATTTTATATACCTGCTTTATTCCTAATTAGGGTCACTGGGATCTGCTGGAACCTATCCCAGCACACATTGGGCAAAAGGCGGGGTACACCATGGACAGGTCACCAGTCCATCACAGGGCCACATATATATAGATAGACAGCCACACACACTCACAGGCAATTTAGAATTACCAATCAACCTAATGTACATGTTTTGGGAGGAAACCCACACAGGCACGGGAAGAACATGCAAACTCCATACAGAAAGGCCCCTGCCTGTTCGAACCCAGGACCTTCTTACTGTGTGGCAACAGTGCTAACCACTTATCCACCGTGCTGCCCTATTAGGTTAACCATTTAACAATCCATTGTAAAATTGGGGGGGGGGGGGGGGGGGGGGCACGTGTGCATGATGAACAAAACATGTTCCAATACTTTTGATCATGCAAAAAAAAATGAATAGGTCAATAAATTAAAACATCTACAAAAGAATTGGCCTTGCCAAGCCTGGCGAATCAGAAAAACCCAGATAAAATGGGCCGGACGTGATATCATATTTAAGGACACCGGAAACGATCCGTTAAGTAACATTGTAATCTAGCTGCGATGATATAAAGGCATTCCGCAGTCAGATCTCTATTGGAAGAGACTCCGAAATATTAAATGCTGCAAATCATTGGCTGAGAGCTAAAATAGCATGAGGATTTTTTTTTTTTTGTGACAGTTTTGCTAAAGAGTGCTTTAAAAATGGTCCAGGCTCGACTGCGTTGGAGCAGCTGGTAGTCTGATTTCAGCCCGTGTTTCTCTTAATGAGGGTGCAGACCCATTTTCAACCACTGGCACTGGCAATCACGACAGTAATACAGTCTATTACTCACTTCTTCATGTTGGGTGTCTATTACATGTCACACTGCTGGAATGCACAGTCCAGTAAGTGTTTAAATCACCTCATACTGTGTTCAGTTCATTGCTGTGCAGATGAATTTTGCCATGTGATATATAATGCGTCTTTCAAATGGAAGCATTCCATCAGACGTGTCACTTTAAGAGACTACATTAAGCATGAAGCGTTATACTCACACTGGGCGGAATTTAAAATCCTCCATCAGATCTGAGCTTCTCAATTGCATATATATATATATGTGTGTGTGTGTGTATGTGTGTTTTGCTTCCTTTAACACACTGGATTCTATCAGTAAGTCTTTTTTTTTTTACCATTGTGAAGGCAGGAAGAAAGCAAGACTAAGGATCCCTGCCCATGAAAATCATAATAGAATACATTTCTATATATTTACAATAACACAGCTCCTCCATTTTTTTATTTATTTATTTTTTCCTGGCATTTTACTCTGAGGTAACTACCACTTCCCCCTTTCCTGGTTGTGAAAATAGCACCGGGTGTATTATAACTTTCAATTCCATTATTGAAGGGGTTTTTGGTGCAGACTAATCAATTCAAAGGAGAGACTTTGAAATATGATACATAACTAAATGCACACGTCAATTGAAAAGCACACTGTTTAAGGCTAAATTATTCAATAAGCCTAGGTAGGTAAAATCTGAGAAAGAATTCCAAGAAGTGTATGCTCAGCTTGTGAAAAAGGCAAACATTCAGCCTCGTGATTCACGCGGGCTTCTACGTGATCGTAAGTCTCTATTTTACAATGTAGAGTCACAAGTAAAATATACAGCGTATATGGTACAACTTGAATGACCATTTCAAGGTACCACAGCAGTCTTTAGCAGAAGAAAGAGCCTTTATTATCACTGCACATACTGTACACTATATTGCCAAATGTTTTGGGACAAATCATTGATTCAGGTGTTGTTTTTCAGGGGTTGGGTTTGGACCCTTAGTTCCAGTCAAAGGGACTCTTAATGCTTTAGCTTCATACCAAGACATTTTGGATAATTGTTTGTGGATGACCCCTTCCTGTTCCAACATGACTGCACACCAGTGAACAAAGCAAGCTCCATAAAGACATGGGTGTGAAGGAACTGGACTGGCCTGCACAAATTTCTGACCTGAACCCGATAGAACACCTTTGGGATGAATTAGAGCGGAGACAGTGAGCCAGATCTTCTCGTCCAACATCAGTGTCTGACCTCACAAATGTGCTTCTAGAAGAATTCCCATAAACACACTCCTAAACCTTGTGGAAAGCCTTCCCAGAAGAGTTGAAGCTGTTATAGCTGCAAAGGGCGGGACGACTCCATATTACATTCATGTGCATGTAAAGGCAGATGTTCCAAAACTTTTGACAACATAAATGTATGTTACAGCAGAGTGGAATTCTTGTCTTCACATATCCCAGCTTTGGAGTTTGGGTTCTGAGTGCAGAGGAAGCTAAAATGCAGCAACCTTGGAGCAGAGCTTGGCTTAAGAACCCAACATTGGCAGCTTGGTGGTTCTGAGCTTGAATCCCAACCTTCGGGTCATCAGCCGAAAGCCTTAACCACTTAAATAACCACTGCTCTATATTTATATAATTATTATTGCAGTGATGTTACACGCTCTGAAATGCTTTTCTGCTCACCACAGTTGGATGGAGTGATTATTTAAGATACTTGTCAGCTCAGACTACTCTAGTCTGGCCGTTCTCCTTTGACCTCTCTCATCAGCAAGACCTTTCTACCCACACAACTGCTGCTCACTGGATGGTTTTTTTGCTGGTGTGTTTCACACCATTATGTGTAAACACTAATGACTGTTGTAAGTGAAAATCCCAGGAGAGTTTCTGAAATACTCAAAACAGCCTGTCTGGCGCCAACAATCATGCCACGGTCAAAATCACTGAGATCACACTTTTTTTCTCATGAATAATATGTGGAATAGTTCACTTTTATGGCTTTGTAAAGCTTTCAGAGCTGAGATACAATATGTCTGTTTCAGACTTTATCTAAGAGGTTGCACAAAAAGTTCAATTTTATAAATATGTCAATAAAGGCTTCTTCAAAATGAACCAAAAATGTCACAGTCAAGTGTTCTGCAGGTGTTTATTTGGAATCAAATCAAAATGAATGTGATTAGATTGAATTGTTTAACTAATATGAACCTGTAGATTTCCACCACTTATTGTTTTCAAGAACAAAACAAATAATCAATACATTTAAATAAATATATCAATACATTTTCAAAGGATTTCAGAGCATCACAGTGTCTTCAACCGGTAATTAACTGGTAACTAAACAATTATCAACTGTTATAACTATGTTATTAACCGACACAAATTTCATGTCATTCAAGTCTAAGTACATTATATTTGTAAGAGCGTTCAGTTCCAGCATGCAGTTTTGTTTCATGGGGTGGTGGTAGCTCAAGTGACCAGAAGATCAGGGTTCAAGCCTCAGCACCGCCAAGCTGCAACCGTAGGGCCCTTGAGCAAGGCCCCCAACCCACCCTGCTCCAGGGGCGATTGACCCTGCGCCCTGACCCCCAACCCCCCAAGGATGGAATATGCGAAGAAAAGAATTTCACAGTGCAGTAATGTATACGTAACAAATAAAGGCAACTTACATTAAAAATCTAACTGTCTTTACATTTTTCTATATTTTACTTGGACCTCCTACTCTATCAGGTTTTGTTCATGTGACATTCGTAGCAAATGCTTTCATTTTAAACGACTGACAAACATAAGAAACTCAAGAAGTCAAGGTCGAGCGACAGACATGAGTTCAGGCAAAGAACACTCAGGATATCAGAGCTGGAGATAAAATCACAAATGTGGTAAACAACCCAAAATCAAAACCACAAACAGCAATTAGAATAAAGGCTCGTTACATCAGTTCTGAAAATAGAGCCATGTGTGTGTGTGTGTGTGTGTGTGTATTTGAAATAGACGCGATGGTTCAATTGAGTCCAGTTGTGTCATCTAGTGACTGTGAATGGAACCTTGTTCTTGATATGTAGTCCAAGGAGTCCATGTTTGTAGTTCTAAGTGATGCATTATGGGATATGAAGTTTGACACCGTTTCCCTAGACCATTGTGTTGCATGAAATTTGAACCAGTGTTGAGGAAAAACTTGATTAAAAGTAAGTGGTGAAGAAACACACACACACACACACAAATTAATGTTATTGTTTAATCCTCTTTCTGACCGGATGGCCCAACCTTTCAATCTTTCAACCAACCTTCCATTTTATCTTTCGGTCAAAAGCTTGCTAGCATATTTGACTGCTACGTTGCAAAAAAGTCGCTTTTCAACCAATTACCGACCACCGCTGAGACGTTCTGAAATGCCTTTCTTTATTCTATTCATCGGCATTACGCTTCGCTAATGACAAAATCCAGTAGATTTTCTGCTAAACCTTTTCTAAAGAGAATCATGATTACTCTCCTAGCATTGAGCTCAATAACCAATATCTCTCCTCGGGGGTGGCAGAGCTTGGGTAAAAGGCGTAGCTGAAATTGGCTTCGTCTCCTTGAAATACCTCTTTTTCTCTCTCTCTCTCTCTCTCTTAAACACACAAAGAGGTTGGAGCTGGTGAACTTATTCTTAACCTTAATGGCAATTCTCGCCCTTGACTTGAAATAAAGCAAGGTACTATAAGACAGGAGCCAGAATCAGTGCAGGGCTTTTTAGTAAAGATAACCTTGGCATTACAGTTTGAACCCTGGACTGTTGCATTACAAAACCGATGAAGACTCTCTCTCTATCGCTCTTATTTTTAACTCCGCCCCCCCAAATTTAGCTGATTTTAGGAGTCATTAGATGATTGATTGTATACTCTATACAATATGAATGAGAAAGTAATGTATGTTGTGGTAGCTTAGTGCTTAAGGTGTTGGACTACTGATCAGAAGGTTGGGAGATTGAATTCCGCGTCCACCATGAAGCCCCTGCTGGGCCCCTGAGCAAGGCCCTTAACCCACAGTTATAAAATGTGAGAGAAATGTAAGTCGCTCTGGATAAGGGCGTCTGCCGAGTGAATATTGATATAAAAGTAATTTTTACAGGCTCAGATTTGAGAAGCCTGTTATTTTTAAAGGCTCTGTCATTTGATCAGGTGCCGATAAGCATGAAAGTCAGTATCTTGGTAAATCTGTGCACAGTGTGTGAACGAAACTCAAGAAGCGACACATGAGATTGTGTGTGTGTGTGTGTGTGGGGGGGGTGTTCTCTCTCTCCCGACAGGAAGGACTCTCCAGTCTGGTCACTAAAATAAGATGTTAAAGCTGAGCTGAATTCCCTTTGGGGGATCCAATACTGAATCTAACTGCATTACCTTTTCAGTAAAAAGCGTAATTAACGTGTAGATTTCGAACACGCTGTGAATGGCATGTTCACTGATATGCTACGGGACGTTATTTGTCTTGTCTGTCAGATGTTTTGTGGTTTCTGTGCACTGGGATTTTTGTGCTTTTTTCTCCTATTTTTCTCTTGTTGGTATTTTTAGAACATTCTTGTTAAAAATCATTACAGCATGGCTTAGGTTTCAGAGTACCTATCCTCCTCCATTCTCGGCTTCGACTGGAATCAAAGCGTGACAGGGGAAGACGTACGTAGAGGATTGGGGGTTGGGGGCAAAACAAAGAAAATTCTTTCATGTTGCCAGGTCCTCTGATGAAATTATGGAAGGCTTCTCAAATTATCCGTGACTGATAAAGCAAAGGATTAAGGTCGCTGTTGTGACTCGGGATCTGTCAGTCTGGAACGGTACAATGACTGAGGGCTGTTTCGCTCTATAGGATTACAGCTAATGGCGGCGTATCAGAGCGACATTTACAGCACGTCACCATGTGATTAAGGTTTAATTGCTCGTGATGAAGCAATGGAACAGAATAATAGAGATAACACCACAATGGCATGAGTAGCTGCGTGATGCTGGAAATGTGGCACGGAGGAAGAAAGAGATATTGATATGACAGGCTAGATGCACGAAGTAAAGCTTTCACAGCCACTCATTACACGAGAGCGGACAAAAGGGAACGAGACTGGAGGACAAAAAAAACGTATTTGCCGCTGTGAACATTTCCAAAGTCTGTCGATAGCACGGCTAAACAATACTGAAGAACAACTTCAAATATAATGAAAAGGCTTCATTATATCAGTCTATTTTCCGAAGAGCTAACTACGTATTGGAACGTTAGCTAGATTCCTTTATTTATTTTTCGATCGTTTATTTCGAGCATTTAGTTATTTATATTCTAGGTGACGTTTGTAGCTCTATATCAATCCTAGCATCTATTACCTGATAGAAAACTACGAATGGATTATCTAGTTAATCAAGCAACCTATAAGGTAGCTAGCTATCAGTGTTAGCCAGGTGAACGTGTCTCCTGCTATCCTTTGGAGTAAAATCATTTGATTTTCCGAAAATATTTTCCCATGCGAACAAATTTAAATATCGTTCTGGTTTAAACTGCTTTTGTTTCATTTTATTGCCTGAAAAGCAAAGAATTCTTGTATGGGCTAGGTTAAAAGATCGAGACTAGCAAGACAGGAATTAAAGGATTAAGAATTGATCCACACACCTATTATTATTATTATTATTATTATTAGATATCTGTAGCTCTCAGTGACTAGCCTCTCTCTCGCTCTCTCTCTATCTCTCTTTCTCTCACTCTGGCCTTTGATGTGTCTCTCCTCTCAAGGTCAAAAGTGCTACCCCACAAAAAAAAAAGAAGCCTCTCCATGATTGCCTGGCTATTGATCATTCAGCAGCCCCTTACCCTACTCAATTTTCTCTCCTTCTCTCAAATGGACACACATCTGCCTCGAGTATCAGTTCATCCCTGATCTCATCTAGTGACCTTTGTCACTTGGGGTCCCGTTATGATGGATTACGGAGAGATTACACGGCCATTACAGGATACTTAAAATCTTTAAATTCAGCAAGGGAATAAAATTTCTGTGTTTATGCTTAATATTTGATTCATATTCATTCTTGTTCTAGTTGATAAGACGTCAAGTATTTTGTCAAATAGCAGTAATAGGGCTTGATGAATCAAACGCATCACTTCCTGCTTTCTGGTTCTCCTTTACAGATAATTCACATTGATTATAATCACATGATTACATACGTGATCAGTACAATATGTTTCACATGTATGTGTTTATTACATGATTCATTTATTTCCACATGATTCATGAATCATGTTTTCATGATTCTCTTACCTCTTACATGTGATTTGTTGTCAGAAAATGTATTTTTACATTTATTAAAATATTGCATGTGTTTAATTACATGAATTAAATGTAATTTGTGATTTTATTACATGATTTATTTATTTTATTTCCCCCCTGTTTTTTCTATGTTTTTTAATGCTTCATTTATGTTTGATTTTCTCACCTGATTTATTTATTTATTTACAATTTGTGATTTTCTCATACAATTTATTTTTATTTTCGGACAATTTTTTCTCATTTTAATAAATAGATCATTGATTTTTAAATTGATTTCTCAATTCTCTCACCTGATTTATTTGTTTCAATTTTCGAATTTTCTCACACAATTTATTTATTTTTTTAGGCAATTTTTTTTCTCATTTTTTATAAATAAATCGCTGTTTTTTTTATTTCATCACACAATTTTCTTACCTGATTTATATATTTCGATTTGTGTTTCAATTTTCTCACACAGTTTATCAACCCCCCCCCCACACACACACATATCTTTCTTATTTTAATAAATAAATCATTGATTTTAATTTGATTTCACAATTTTCTCACCTGGTTTATATATTCCAATTTTCAATTTATTTATTTTAATTTATCAGACAATTTTTTTTCTAATTTTAATAAATAAATCATTGATTTTCATTTTATTTTTTCCCACAAATCATTTACATTTATTTTTCATTTTTTTTTATTATTTATTAATGATTATTTTGTCACATATGTCTTTAATCCACGATTCATTGACCTCCACATAATTAATTCACATGATTCATTTATTTTCCCATATGATTTTTCACATTTATCGTTCGTCTAATCACCTATTGTTCACATGATATATGATATATATATATCTGCAAAAAACTGCATGTTATTTATATATATATATAGTATTAAATAGAAAATATTTAATATAATACGTGCTTCCAGAGACTGAAACTAAATGATCAGTGATTGTGAAATGTATTAAATGCACATTATTACCTAAACATCGTCACCTCTCCCAGGTGTGGTGTAAATCAAAACCAATATCTCCGCCGAGACAAAACGCTTCCTGAGTATATCAATCAATTTTTCTCCCTTTGTACTCGCTCTGTGTCTTAACATCCTCGGTAATCGTTTTACAGTTTATTTCTCTCTCCTTCTTTTCTCTTTTTCTTTACCCTTTTCCATCAGCCATCCATGAACTAGGCCCTCATTCCCATGTGCAATAACTGACAATATTGGTGTGAGAGTGTGTCAAGAGTTCTCCAAGCTATATTGGAGACCAAAATGTAATAACTTGAAGGAGCTGCACTTATAGAGACAAGTCTAACAGACAGTCTTCCAAACTTGTAGCTTCCCGGGGTGGTGTACGGCCCTGTTTAAAAAAGAAATCAAATATTCTTGGACAGTCAAATGCTGAGAGTTAGCAGGTAAATACGCCATGGTGTACGTAGTTAATACAGCACATTCGACGTATACATGAATACTCGGCTCGCTTTGTATACGCAGATATTAATGATGTCCTGTAATGTTCATTTGCTCTCTCAGACATCCTGCCTCTCACTTATTGCCCCCCCTGAACGCCGACTGCGCCTGTTGCTGTCAACTGAAGTGTGAACTGAATTATAGATATCTAATTTCAGCTCGACCTGAGGCCACGAGGCGTTTGGTGAACACCATGGATATTTTATCACTGCTCAAGAAATAAATAAAAGCAGCACACGGACTCACACTGGGCAGATATTATGCATTTGTTATGGGACAGAAATGAAAGGACCGAGCCGGGGCAGGAACTGAAAAAATCCACTGTTAGTCACGATTATGTCAATTACAAAAGAACCCACTGATTGCAGATTGTAAGAAAGACTTCTTTTCATCGAGGTAAAACCCACCCAGGTCAAGAATCCACTTGACTGCAGTAACAAACGGCTAGCGAGGGAAAACCTTTGCCCAGACATTGCTAACAGGGTTTGTGGGTTATATAAAAAAAAAAGAAAAAAGACCTTATGCTGAAAGGTTAAAGCAATTTCACACTGTGTGACAGTGAATAGCGTTCTCTTTCTCATCTCGGTTTCCAGCCGAGCTCGCGACATGGGCTATTACCCACCGCATAATGTCACTACGCTACCGCTAATTAGCCCTCTGCATGAAAACACACCATTAACATACAAATATTTATATTTATCAATATCCAGGACTGCGCGTCTGTGTGTGTGTGTGTTTTTGTTGTTGATAATGACTATGTGAGACGGCTCCTTCGCCAGACGAATGCAATTAATTTATCATCGATAATGTCAATCATCAGAATTAGCATGTAGGATACAGTAACGCAGACGGTTAGTGATCAGCTATAATGAAGATAATCACGGTGACAGAGACATCAGAAACACCTGGCTTGATGAGCGATTGTGTATACAGGAAACTAATTATGGGAATAAACTCATTCCAGACAGGAAGCCTGATTAGATTTAAGCTCAGTTTGCAGTTTCGTTGCTTAAGTTCTGTTTGACACGATGATCGATATGGGGTTTATGACACGGGAACGGTTTTAGAGATCCCCCCGGTCAAGCTGAATGAGCTTCCCGGCTTGGGGACGTGATTGAAAATTTCCAGGGGATTGTCTCCTAACAATTATTTTTCAGCCCGAGGTAAGTGAGATCAGACGAGCGTTTCCGTTCTTTATATGTCCTGTAATAAATTTCCTGGAGCAGGATCTAATTTATGGAGCCTTAAAAGCAGTTTGTACAAATCTATTAACGTGAATGCTTAAGCACTTTTATGGCCCTTATATATGTTCAAGTGTCAGATTGTGACTCGTAACGTTTTACATTCCTCTGCAGCTCCTGTCTCATCATCTGGATCGCAAACTCACATGACCCCTTCTCTCTCTCTCTCGCTCTCTCTCTCTCTCTCTCTTACACTCACTTTCTCTCTCTCTCTCTCTCTCTCTCTCTCTGTCTTTCTCTCTCACTCTCTCCCATTTTCTCATTTTCTCTCCCTTGCTCTCCCTCTCTCTTACACTCACTTTCTCTCTCTCTCTCTCTCTCTCTCTCTCTCTCTCTCTGTCTTTCTCTCTCACTCTCTCTCATTTTCTCATTTTCTCTCCCTTGCTTTCCCTCTCTCTCTCTCTCTCTCTCTCTCTTACACTTCCTTTCTCTCTCTCTCTCTCTCTCTCTCTCTCTCTCTCACTCTCTCCCATTTTCTCATTTTCTCTCCCTTGCTCTCCCTCTCTCTCTCTCTCTCTCTCTCTCTCTCTCTCTCACTTTTTCTCTCTCTGTCTCTCTCATTTTCTCATTTTCTCTCCTTCGCTCTCCCTCTCTCATTTTCTCTCCTTCTCTCTCTCTCTCTCTCTCTCTCTCTCTCTCTCTCTCTGTCTCTTTCACTCCCTCCCTCATTTTTTCATTTTCTCTCCCTTGCTCTCTCTCTCCCTCCCTCTCTCTCTCTCTCTCTTTCATTTTCTCCCCTTCGCTCCCCCCCTTTCTCTTTCTCTCTATCTCTCATTCTCTGTCTCTGTGTAGCTCCCACTCTCATTTTCTCTCCCTTGCTCTCCCTCTGCTTCTCTCTCTCTTACTCTCTCTTTCTCTACTCTATCTTTCTCTCTGTCTCTCTCTGTCTCACTCTCTCTGTATCGCTATCTTTTTCTCTGTATCTCTATCTTTCTC
This sequence comes from Hemibagrus wyckioides, assembly GCF_019097595.1. Taxonomy (NCBI): domain Eukaryota; kingdom Metazoa; phylum Chordata; class Actinopteri; order Siluriformes; family Bagridae; genus Hemibagrus; species Hemibagrus wyckioides. The sequence continues at coordinate 14,246,938 of NC_080738.1, read as the reverse complement.
TCATTCTCTCTCTCTCTCTCTCTCTCTCTCTCTCTCTCTATCTCTCTCATTCATTCTTTACTAGAGTATTACTGAAAATCAATCATTTTCAAGATAAAAAGAAATACTTTTTTCTTTCTCAATTGTTTATTTAGATCCTCTTTACTCCATACGAAACTCCAAGTTCTCTTCTTCTCTCATCCAGTCAACGACTCAGAACAGGCCATAACCTGTGTTTAACCTTTCTGTGCGCCACGATATATATTTAAAGCTCTGGCTATCCGTGCATGTATCCGTGTATCCCCAGGAAAATGGTGGAGTAAGCAAACACTCCCAATATCCTGTACTCACAAGACAATGTAACCTTCATCTGATAGAAAAAAACATGTTTAGGTTAGTTTCATCAAGTTCAAATGTTTATTGGTGGAGTAAACTAATGCTAGGTTTGACTAGCATGAACGCCTGTAGCGCTAACGCTAACTGACTAGTGAGGTCGGATTTGATGTAATGTTGCTTATTTATGACTTATAAATATGGTTTATTAGCCAATGACAAAACATTAGATAACTGGAAGATCAGCAGTCAAAAAATACAGAGAGAGAGAGAGGGGGAAAGAGAGAGAGGAACAAAGCAAGGGAGACAGAGAGACAAAATGAGAGAGAGAGAGAGAGAGAGAGAGAGACCAAGATAGAGAGACAATGAGAGAGAGACAAAGCTAGAAAGAGAGAGAGAGTGAGAGAGAGAGAGAGAGAGAGAGAGAGAGAGAGGGGAACAAAGCAAGGGACACAGAGAGAGAGAGACAAAGAGAAAGAGGCAGAGAGAGAGAGAGAGAGAGAGAGAAGAGAGAGACCAAGAGAGACTTTGACTTTTAAAACTCTCTTTATTAACCAAGAGACAACAGAAACCAATAGTGCATATAAGCGACAAAGTATAAATAGATAAAAAAATATACATGAAGGAACCAACATATAAAGAAGGATAAAGGGGAAAGAAAGCAAGAAAGAAAAGGTGAAGGAAAGAAGGAAGGAAGAAAGGAAGGGAGGAAGGAATGAAGGAAGGAAGGAAGAAAGCAGGGAAAGAAAAAAAGGAAAGAAAAGAAAAGAAAGAACTGAAATAGAAGAGAGAGAAAGAGAGACCAAGAGGGAGAGACAATGAGAGAGAGAGAGAGAGAGAGAGAGAGAGAGAGAGACAATGAGAGAGAGACAAAGCTAGAAAGAGAGAGAGAGAGAGAGAGAGAGAGAGAGGAACAAAGCAAGGGACACAAAGACAAAGAGAGAGAGACAAAGAGAAAGATGCAGAGAGAGAGAGAGAGAGAGCGAAAGAGAGGAACAAAGCAAGGGAAACAGAGAGACAAAAAGAGAGAGACAAAGAGAGAGAGACAAAGAGAAAGAGGCGGAGAGAGAGTTTGAGAGCGAAATAAAAATAAATAAATAAATAAAAATTACAGCATGTCTATTGCTGTACTACAGCTTTCACATGAACACATGACGTGACGTCATTTCTTTAGTTTAGTTAAAAACATTTACGTTACTGTTGAATATTTAAGTATGTTTTAAAGTAGCACCTTCCTGACGTTCACGCCAGTTACTCAGATATCTCTGACTCGACACGTTAGCTATGCCGAGCTGTGACTTTACCTCATGGTTCTGTGTGCATGTAACGGGTTTCTAGTATAAATAAATTAGAGAGTCTCGTGTGTGTGTGTGTGTGTGTGTGTGTGGTGTGTGTGTGTGTGTGTTTTTCTTTCGTTTTGCACAGGAGCTGCAAGGCTAATGTGACTCTTATACCTGCATCAAATGGCATCTTCAGGCTATAATTATATATTATAATATAGTTAATTTTTGCTAATTTATGTTCAAAGTGAACTAATACGGTTAGATACAGAGCACTAGTGTGTGTGTATACAGAGTTCTGTGTGTCAGAGAGAGAGAGAGAGAGAGAGAGAGAGAGAGAAAGCAAGGGAGACCGAGAGACAAAGAGAGAGAGGGAAAGCAAGAGAGACAAAGAGAGAGAAAAAGAAGGAGAGAGAGAGAGTGCGAGAGTGAAACAAAGCAAGAGACAGAAAGACAGAGTGAGACAAAGCAAGAGAGAAAGAGAGACAAAGCAAGAGAGAGAGAGCCAAGGAGAGAGAGACAAAGCAAGAGAGAGTGACACAAAGCAAGAGAGAGAGAGAGAGAGAGATAAAGCAAGAGAGAGTGAGACAAAGCAAGAGAGAGAGAGAGACAAAGCAAGAGAGACAGACAAAGCAAGAGAGAGAGAGAGAGACAAGGAGAGAGAGACAAAGCAAGATAGAGTGAGACAAAGCAAGAAAGAGAGCGAGACAAAGAAAGAGAGAGAGAGAGAGACAAGGAGAGAGAGACAAAGCAAGAGAGAGAGAGACAATGAAAGAGAGACAAAGCAAGAGAGAGGGGGACAAAGCAAGAGAGAGTGACACAAAGCAAGAGAGAGAGAGAGAGACAAAGAAAGAGAGACAAAGCAAGAGAGAGAGAGAGAGAGAGCGAGAGAGAGAGAGAGCTGTATGCTGCTGTAACTGTACAGATCAATAGCAGGAGCAAATGCAGAAGAACAGCTAAAGGAAACAGTCGTGTTTCCTCTGTACATCATGGCTGCCTCTGTCTTTATGGCCCTTCACATTTATCGATTGATCTGGAACCCTGCAACTTCCTGTGTATCTCTCAGTCTCTCTGTCTCTGTGTCCCCGCCTTTAAAAACCGGGTCATACCTAATGCATTCTGAGCGGCTCGGGGTGACCGTGATGACGCCTCTCTCAGAAAGGAAGGACCAAACACACATGAGAGACACAGAGAGAGAGAGAGAGAGAGAGACATAGAGAAGAGGAGAGATCAGAAGAGATGGGGATATGATCTAGAATATGCTGATGGAAAATTTTATGCCATGGTTTTCATTATACAGCAGTTATACTGATACGAGGATGGCACACAGAAGGACAAGGAAAGAGAGACAAGTCACATAATCACACACTTCTCAGTAGCAGACACTGAATTTAGACCCTCTAACACACTCTGAGTGCACTTAAGCTAATGCAATCACCTGAGTGGAAATTTTAAAAGAATCCTTCATCTGTAGTGTACGTGTTATACAACAATTATTATTATTATTATTATTACTACAGCACAATATTTTATTTTATTTTATTATTATTTTTTTTATTTAATTTTTTTTATTTTATTTATTTTATTTTATTTTATTTCTTTAATTATTGTCAAAAATGACGGAATAGCGCTCAGGAAATTTGGATAAATATACAAACAGATTACCTTTAATCAGACTCAGAGAGACTCATATCCCTTGTGTAAAAATGCTATATTTCACACGTGTGCGTAGGTTTTTCACGTCTATCTTCGGGAGCATGTGAAGACGGTGCCCTGAGATTGGAAGTGTGTTAATAGAGATCACAGGTAAAGGAAGACCAACCTGGAATAAAAGCATGAAACACATGACATGCATCACGGCTGGGATCCTCGCCCTAGGCGGGGCTCGAACCCAGGCCGTCCGTGGTGCGCGTGCCCACGCTAGCACGCGGCTGAACACAGACCCAGACACAGGATTCAGCGACGTGCGGCTTTTATTGAAACATGAACACACGACATGGGGAAACAGACGAAAGACGAGACATGCCGTGGTTAACTGGGAAAATAATAAAGACGGAACCTAGATACAAACCGGATCGTAGACGGACAGGAACCACGGAACATGCAACAGTTAACATGCAGGTTAAACAATCACGGACAAAGACAGGCACAAAAGGATCCCTGTTTATAGGGCTAGACATTAGGGTAAACTGGGTACAGGTGAGACAGTCAGGGGAGAGAACAATAGGACAGGTAATCAATCACAAGACACACGAACAAACAGGCTTCTCGGGTTCACCTGCCAGCGCCTTCCTCAGGCCTGGCAGGGAACAGTCCAGCAGTTCCTGACAACATGTCTGTATCTAAGGGCAACGGTTTTAATGCCTGACTTCATTCAGGCCACATATTTATTTTATTATCGTGTTTTTAACCTTTTATCCACAAGCCTTTAGATTTCTATTACACTTACACTGTGTGTGGTTTACATTACACATAAAGAGGTTCCTGGAGAGGTTACTTCTATCAGCCTGGCTTCTCTCTCTCTCTCTCCCTCTCTCCCTCCCTCTTCTCTCTCTTCTCCTCCCTCTCTCTCTCTTTCCCTCCCTCTTTCTCTACCACTCTCTGTCTTTTTCTCCCCTTTCACCCTCTCTCTGTCATTCTCGACCCCCCCCCTCTCTTTCCCTCCCTCTTTCTTTCCCTCTCTCTGTCTTTTTCTCCCTCTTTCTCTCTCTCTGTCTCTCACCCACTCCTTGCAGCTTTCTATCCCTCTCACTTTCTCTCCCTCTTACACTCTCTCTCTCTTTCTCTCACCCCCTCTCTTTCTCTCCCTCTTCCCCCCTCTCCCTCTTTCTCACCCTCTTTTTCCTCCCTCTCTTACCCTCCATCTTTCTCTCCCTCTCTCTGTCTCTCTCTCTCTCTCTCTCTCTCACCCCCCCTGCATCTTTCTCTCCCTCTCACTTTCTCTCACAGCCCCCCGCTCTCACTCTTTCTTTTACCCTCTCTCTCTTTCTCACCCTCTCCCCCCTCCCTCTTTCTCACCCTCTTCCCCCCTCCCTCTTTTTCCTCCCTCTATCTCCATCTCTCTCTCTCCCTCACTTTCTCTCACCCCCCCTTTCTTTGTCTCTTTTTCTCTCACTCTTTCTCTCCCTCTCCCCCTTCTCCCTCTCTCTCTCTCTCATCTCCAGTCTCACATTTTCCTGCACACTTTTGTATTTTCGATGCTCCTTCACACCTGAGTGAGCTCATGAATATAAGCTGTAGTGTTGACTCGAGCGTGTTAAAGCACTTAGCGGACTAAATTGTGTGGTATACAGAATAAACATAAACCTAGAGAGAGAAAAACTCCTACACACACACACACACTCAACATATGTTAACACACACATATATATATATATATATATTATTTGAATAGATGTTGTTGTTGTGGATTGTAATTATTTGAATCTATAATATAGTTATTACTCAGTACATCTCATATCGATTGCAGTCCTACTATTACAGTTACTACTCCTGTGTTGGCTCGGAGCACATATTAGCTTTATTCTTATAAATAAAAAGCGGTCAATAAGTGTACGTGGAAGTTGGATGTACCTCCGAAATCTGTAGCTTGGTATCTTAACTATTTTCAACAAGGTTATTTTTGCGTTATTGATTGCGAAATTTTGAGCTGTACTGTTCTGTAGCTTACAGGAAAAAAATAAATTAAATAAAATAACACAAACAGCAAAAAACTACACTACAGTGATAGAAGAATTGTATGTGGGTAGGTTTGTGTGTGTGTGTGTGTGTGTGTGTGTGTGGGCAGCTAAAACAGTTCTAAATATCTAACGTGTAAATGATTCATAAACTCGTCTGTTTTAAAATAGACAGCTGGACTGTGCTTTTATGGGATTGTTGGTGTGATTGTATAATTATGTAGTTGTTGTGCTGAATGGTGTGAAAACTGAATGTAATACTGAGGCTCAGAGTTTCTTGGGTTTTAGTACGAAAAGTCTGGATTCGGATTAGCCGACACAGTAACTATGCAAATGGTTATTTGTTTACAAAACATTATTGTTGTTGTATTTTCATTAGAATTTCCTCGTCCAGTGTGAAGCTCGTTTTGTCGACAAGTTCTGTCATTTTAGACGGATAATAGGATATCCTTCATAGCAGGTATTAGTAGTATTTACAATAAAAAGAAGAAATTTTGTGAGAATTTCTTTTAAATTAAAACGTTCAGAAATCTTGACCCAGGATCATCATGGCACCTTGGCTATAATCCATCCATCCATCATCTATACCTGCTTATTCCTAATTAGGGTCACAGCACACATAGGGCGAAAGGCAGGAGTACACCCTAGACAGATCGCCAGTCCACATATAGATATAGAACATGCTAACTCCACACAGAAAGACCCCTGCCTGTTTGAAACCGGGACCCGAACCCAGGACCTTCTTGCAGTGAGGCAACAGTGCTAACCACTAAGCCACTGTGCTGCCACACCGCAGCTATAATAACAAATGATAATGCCATTTAAGCAAAGCTAAACATCAGCTGAAATAAAGACCTGTGATGGACTGGTGTCCTGTATAGGGTGTATTCCTGGGAAGGGAATGCATGTGTCCAGTATTCCAGGGATAAGCTTCAGATTCACCGTGACCCTCCTTTCTTTTATAAATTCTGACTCAAAGAGATATTGCTATACTAGTTCTATCCATCCGTCTATACGTCCGTCCATGCGCCCGCCCATCCATCCGTCCATCTGTCCATGCGTCCATCCCTCTGTCCATCCAGGCATCGATCCAGGCATCTATCCATCCGTCCATGCATCCATTTGTCCATCCGTCCATGCATCCATCCATGTATCCATCTGTCCATGTGTCAATTTATCATCCGTCCATCTGTTCATGCGTCCATCCATCCATCCATCCATGTATCCGTCTGTCCATGTGTCAATCTATCATCCGTCCATCTGTTCATGCATCCATCCATCCATCCATCCACTCCCTAAACCCCTTCAATCCATCAAGGGTCACGGTAGCAACAGGGGCAGCAGAGACGCCCAGACCCCCCCTGACAACTTCCTCTAGCTCCTCTTGGGGGATCCCCAGGTGATCCCAGGCGAGTAGGGAGATATAATCCCTCCAACAGGTCCTGGGTCGACCCCGGAACCTCCACCCAGATGGCTGTGCCTGGTTCACCTCTAAACAGAGGTTCCCAGTGTGTATCCTTATCAGGCGTCCAAACCACCTCGACTTTGATCCTCTCCTGGACTTCCAAAATCTCGGAGAAAAAATCTACACAAAAAATTGTGCCTTTTTAATTATTTGTGTTCATTACGACATAGTTATGCATTGTAAAATAAAAATGTGATTATGAGACACCTTTCATGGCTGTTTTTAGTGATTGTTTTTCTGCTTTATACACTGAAGTAAGACTCCAGCTGGACGAGATATTTCTTACACACCTCAACACCTCTCTCTCTCTCTCTCTCTCTCTCTCTCTTTCTTCTCATCTCTATAAAGCTTGGCTGAGGATAAGCAAGGATCCAGGTTATTTTTAACCCAGTCTGTAGGCATGAGCAGAATCCGTGCATGTGTGCTGAACATTAACTGTATCACACGAAAACAATACCGTTTTGACTCAATAAACAACCATCCACTGTTTATATCATTATTATGATCATTATTGCAAGAGTTGCACAGAAAAATGAATAATCATAATATGTTTTGTCCTTTTATTTCATTTCAAATATGATTCTTTAGACAAATGAATTCTTAGCTCATTCACACCGACTGACTTTCTCTGCTCTATTCCCTGATGATGGAGCCAGTAAATGAGTTTCCCAGATTCAGAAATGACCCATCTGTCATGTATTCGTGGTGAGCTGTGCGCTTCGTGCTCAGGATAGAAAGAAAGGTCACATCGTCTCTGCTGGAAGGTCACAAATGTCACCCGCACAGACTATCTAATGAAAAACCGATGCATATCCACTTAAACTCATCAATGTCACGCATGTGTGTGTGTGTGTGTGCTCGCTTTCTCAGATATCTTAAACGCAAAACCAATGAAAACCCTTCGCTTAAACGCATCAGCTCTCTGACATGAAGTACAACTCGTGCGCCGGTGATCGAATCAGCGCCAGCTCGTCCTTTTCATCTCTCTATAGCTGACGTTCGATGGGACTGACTCTGACCTGCCGGATGACATTTGTTAGAGTATGAATCGAATCTGGAATCCGGATGCTCGAATGCTGATTCGGAAAAGTCGACACGCTTTGAAAAGGCACGGTTATGGGCATTTTAATTCATTTTTAGAACAAATAAATAAATTCGATTTATTCGGTTAGCAAGACCGTCATCGAAAAGCGGCTTTAGCGAAGCAGAACAGCAAGACATACAGGCATACAGATGAGGATACTGCTGCAGAGCTTTAGCCATAATTATGACGGATTATAAAGTATAAAACGGTTAAATCAGGTGCCTCGGTGTAGATAAGTGCTGGAATTTTTATGGCTGCAATTGCAGTAGTCCATGGTTCCAGCTTGGATAGCAAGCTGACTTGACACAAACTCTTTTTCCCAGAGGCCAAAGAAATGGAATTTTGTTGTTCCCATATTCATTGGTGGTGGTGGTGGTGGTACTGACCTGAACACTTCTATGATCATATCTTTGCTAAAAATGATTGCTAAATAGTTTGTGGTTGCAATGTATTACAAGCCAAGTATTTCTCTATAAAAATCCTATAACCTAAATCCTTCGAAATAAATACTATGGAGTACTAGACAAGTAATAGTGTCACATTGCATAACATCACAACCCTTATTAGCCGCGGCTAACAGACACGTCCGCCATGGACTCCGACTCCCAGCAAACCGGCAGCACACCGACGTCACCGTGTTTTTTAATTCAGTGTACCTGTTTCCTGTTATAATTTTGCACATTCCAATATTTTTGACTACCCCCCAAATTTTGACTGTTCTTATTCTTTTGCATTCCCTGTTTTTCGTCTTCCTGTGACTAATAAACTTTCGCTTGCATTTGCAGATATGTAACAACCAGCTTCGTTTAGCGTCGCTATCCGGAGAGATGCAATTTTTTTTTTTTTGCTCGAAAGCAATAGTATGTAATATTCTACTAAGAATTTTATATTTAAACATTATGAGAAATTGCCTTTATTTGTCACATATACATTACAGCACAGTGAAATTCTTTCTTCGCATATCCCATCCTTAGGGGTTGGGGTCAGTGCGCAGGGTCAGCCATGATACTGCGCCCCTGGAGCAGAGATGGTTAAGGGCCTTGCTCAGTGGACCAACTTGGCAGCGCTGGGGCTTGTACCCTCGATCTTCCGGTCAACGACCCAGAGCCTTAACTACTTGAGCCCCCATATAAATCAGCCATATTTAAGAAAAAGTACTACATGCAAATTACATATATATATGTATATACGATATTTCTTGGTTAAGGCTCTGGTTAAGGCTCTGACTGGAATATCGGGGGTTCAAGCCAAGCTGACCGCCAAGCTGACACCATTGGGCCCTTTAGCAAGGCCCTTAACCCTCTCTCTGCTCCAGGGGCGCTGTATCATGGCTGACCCTGCGCTCTGACCCCAACCCATAAGGATGGGATATGAGAAGAAAGAATTTCACTGCGCAGTAATGTATATGTGACAAATAAAGGCTACTCAACTTAAACAAAACATGATCTCACTGCTTAAACAAATTTCTAAGTACTAGCTGATAAATTCACGTCATATAATAAGGTAAACACCGAGGACGTTGCCGCTGATAGGATATATAGCTAAATTTAGGCCCTTAAAATATGCACAGTGGTAATGGTGTCAGTTATAAAACACCAGCGTGGTGGGTTTGAGTCTCTCAGGTGTGTGATTTTATTCAGGGCTTAGAAAATCCGATGCTGGATGTAGGAAGACTAATTGTGTCAATGTTACACAATTCACACCGGTGGAACTTGTATGCATTTCTTTTTATTGTACACCCATCATGACTAAAATCTCATTACAGAGCTTACTGTTTTTACTGAAAAGGCTTCAGTGCTGTGTTTTGAGCTGCTGCTTTGAAATGCAGCCTGTGTGCTTTTCCACTGGCAGCTTGACTGGCAGCTGATTGTTAAGCACTCAGCTAAAATTTGTAAGGTCGCCTGGCATCCTGCGTTCCCAAGAACCCGTATCGAGTCATGTCCGTGGCAGGAAATGACACTTTTTTTCAGCTCTGGTGCTCATAACGTAGGTTCGGTAAAATCAGCAATGTTTAGACACGGATAAATATTTCAGTGCCTGAATAAATATTCACTCTTACTTCAATATCCATTTGCCTTAAGCTACACAACGTAATGCCTGCACTGGGTTTTTCGATTTCCATTCCGGGTTTGCTATTGACATTATCCTTTGATTGCGATCCAAATCTGGCTTTGATAGAGATTTTCAAAAAAAATCGCTTCTTCTTGCTGTGGCAGCAGTGTTTCTGACCTCTGTGAGCTCTAAATTTGAAGAGACGTTAAAAGAATTTTCTTTTTCTCTTTCCGCCTTTCCGAAGAACATGAGGTCTGGGCAGCAAAAGTTCAGAAAACTCCCAGAAAACTTACAGCAGAAGCTCTGAAGAACATTTTCTCTGAACAATATAGAGATTCTATTTTATAAAAATTTGTCTGGATTCAGTGCTTTTGGAAAAGGAAGGAGAAGGTTATTTATGTACCTTACGCTACGTACGTGGTTCCAGGTCGGAGATTTATATTAAAAAATATAGAAAAGAGAAAAAAGTTGAAACAATAAGGAAATGTTTATTATTTATCTTTGAGGCTATAGTGTTAAGGGCACGGATAGCTATTTTGTAGATCTTAATCTGTGTAAAATCATTGCATTGTGTACAAATCATCATTCATAATGTTTTTAATTTGGCATGTCTTATTCACGTCTATAAATATATTTATTATAAATACATTTTCATTACAGAGAAATGTATTCAGTCTAATCCGATGTAAACTAATCTAATCATATTTAAAATACATTTAATTTAATTAGATCTGTGGCTTTGAAGCTTTTTGCATAAAGGATTGATACACTCATTTTATTTATTGTCGACTTGATTTCTTAATTATTTTATTATATAAATTATTTATTGTCGACTTGATTTATTAATTATTATATGATATTAATTATTTATTGTTGACTTAATTTCTTAATTATTTTATTATATAAATTATTTATTGCCGACTTGATTTATTAATTATTATATGATATTAATTATTTATTGTTGACTTAATTTCTTAATTATTTTATTATATAAATTATTTATTGCCGACTTGATTTATTAATTATTATATGATATTAATTATTTATTGTTGACTTAATTTCTTAATTATTTTATTATATAAATTATTTATTGTTGACTTAATTTCTTAATTATTTTATTATATAAATTATTTATTGTCGACTTGATTTATTAATTATTATATGATATTAATTATTTATTGTTGACTTCATTTCTTAATTATTTTATTATATAAATTATTTATTGTAGACTTAATTTATTAATTATTTTATTATATTAATTATTTATTGTTGACTTCATTTATTAATGATTTTATTATATGAATTATTTATTGTAGACTTCATTTATTAATTATTTTATTATATGAATTATTTATTGTAGACTTCATTTATTAATTATTTTATTATACTAAATATTTATTGTAGACTTCATTTATTAATTATTATATTATATTAAATATTTATTGTAGACTTCATTTATTATTTGTTATATTATATTAATTATTTATTGTAGACTTCATTTATTAATTATTATATTATATTATGTTAATTTTTTTTTATTTTAAACTGAAAAAGTGAATATAATATAAATAACAGAAAAGTGTTATAAATGTAAACACTGTTAACTCGTTAGTTTGAGGGTATTACACTCATATATAAATAATAACGGGGGCTATGATGTATATAGTGTAAGGAAAGATTTATGGACTGCAGGTTTGTTTAAATATTTGTACGAAGTGCACTAGGTAGGTACCCTTTGAAGAAAGCGGTGCCATTTTACTTAGTTGGTAAAAATGAGCAACAATAAAAAAAAGCTTCAATTGTTGTGTTGAATTCTTCTGAAACCTATCTACGCTATACTACTGACTAACATAGAGGATCATTTGCAGTGTGTGTGTGTGTGTGTGTCTGTGTGTGTGTGTGTGTGTAGATGCATCAAATGAATAAACACACCCTGAGAAGTACATATACAGCCAAAGACAGTGAAGGTTGAAGTCTAAAGAGTCCTTCTGCAGCCTTCTCTGGTTCTGACCTCAAGGTAACCTCCTTCCTGCTTAGTGCGCACACACAAACACACACACACACACACACACTCTCTCTCTCGCTCATATATCTGTGTATCCTCATCTTCACTGTCTGTCTCACCCCCTTTTCTCTCGCCTGCAGTTATCCTATAATTATGATGTGTATATCAGTGCTTAGGTTACTTTAACTCCCACCTTGTCCATGTCTCACACCTCATGCTGCTACAATTAGATAACAGGCGTTAACATTATGAAAAGGAAATTATGTAGTGAGAAAGAAAGACAGAAAGAGAGGCAAACAAACACGGACGAGAGATCAACAGAACATAAAGGAGACATGACGGCGTGTGTGGTTATATAGGAAAATAATCAATGGTGGACGAAGTCATGTGGCTGAACACAAGGCACAAGAGTTTTTTAAACCACATGTAGAGTTACACCTCCTTATAAAAAAGCGCTGACATTTCAATAAATGTCTCCTTATAGACAACGAATATTTGTCTATAAGGATGTACTTATCGATTTATTATTATATTTAAACAATACAGAAACCGTCCAATCAGAATTGAGAACACGACAAAAGACAGAATGTAAAAGTGAGCCTTTGCAAATAAAAAAAAAAGAAGCAGAAAGAGAGAAAGTGGTGATGGTGGAGACAAAAGGTGTGAGAGAGAGAGAGAGTAATAGAGGAGAAGAAGAAAGCTAATAACTATGATTCAGTAATAATCAATGAAATCAGAGGTAACAGGAAGCCAGGGTGAGTTTTCTGTAAGAAGCCCAGACATGCTCGCTCCTAAAAGCCCTGGGCATCACTGAACATGCAGAAACAGAATAGTGCTCTCATGACACGTCGATAGGACATGCACCACAACTCTGCATGAGATGCTGAGCCCCGGGTTATTAATACCACCCACCTAATAACTGAGAAACCCAATGCACTCGTCTATTTCTCACTCCTTCTAGTCTCGCATGTCCTTTAATGTTCCATAGGGCTGAAGTTGAAAAGATTACCATTGACCACTGTGGAGAGTTTATCTATAGCATACATGAAAAATGGTACATTTTATTCATGGTACATTATATACAGTGAATATAAAAAGTCTACACACCTTTATTTAATTTACTGGCATATATATATATATATATATTTATCATTCTCCATCCATTATTCCTTCTATCTTGATTAGATCCTCAGTCCTAGCTAAAGAGAAGCAGCCCAATATCATGATGCTGCCACCACCATGCTTCACTCTAGGTACAGTGTTCATTCTCTGGGTGATAAAGTGCCTTGTGTTCACATCACACCTATTTATTATTAAAAATGCTGTTTGTTTGTTTATTTGTGTGTGTGTTATATACACTATATCGCCAAAAGTTTTGGGAATCATTGAATTCAGGTGTTGTTTTTCAGGGGGTTGGGCTCGGCCCATTAGTTCCAGTGAAATGAACTCTTAATGCTTCAGCTTCATACCAAGACATTTTGGACAATTCCATGCTTTGTGGGAACAGTTTGGGGATGACCGCTTCCTGTCCCAACATGACTGCACAGCAGACCTCCTGACCTCAACACCTTTGGGATGAATTAGAGCGGAGACTGCGAGCCAGGCCTTCTCGTCCAACATCAGCGCCTGACCTCACAAACGACCTCACGCTTCTAGAGGAATGGTCAAAAATTCCCTAAATCTTGTGGAAAGCTTTTCCCCAGAAGAGTTGAAGCTGTTATATGCTGCAGGACAACTCCATATTACTACATTCACGTGCATGTCAAGGCGGACGTTCCAAAACTTTTGCCAATATAGTGTATTATAGATTTTTAGTTTAAGAACACTTACATGAGCCGAAATGCTTAAAATTTGAGTTTTATTTTCTGTTTGCATATCGCGGATTTTTTTTATTGAATAAGAGTAAAAGTTTCCACTTGTGTGAGTCTGTGTGCAGTAGATCAGTAATTACGTTAAAGTGGAGTCATCATCCCTCTTATAGAAACAGAAATAGAGGGGGGGGTGGGGTGGGGGGGTTCAATGCTAAATTAGGTAACTAATAATTATATATGTTTCAGACGTTCTCAGTGATTATCCCGATAAAAGGTGTGGGATCTTCACTGGAACGCAAACGCTAGGGCGTTATTCATTCACGACAAATTAGAAAAGTTCATTAAACACAGGGATCTTTTGTGCATCCAATTATCCAGGATTGTGAAGTGTACTTTTTATACAAAGCTCAGGTTTGGAAGACTGCCATAACCCACTCGTGTGTGTGTGTGTTTGAAAGGGTCACTCTCATTCATTCATGCTTGTGTAAATGTCTCATTCTGACAGGTGAGAGATTTACCATCTCCCTCTTCCTGTCACGGTGATGTCTGAAATATCTGACAGGTCCACGAATGCACAAAATAACACTGGAAATCATTTCCGAAAACCGGAATTATTAAGCTTTCATAATTCGCTTCCTACAATAAAGAAGTAATTAAAGCTGTAAAGAAGAGTTGAATGAAACGAGCAATTTCTAGCTAAGCGCCTTTCGAAAGAATTCGCCACTGATGTCGCTCCACGTGTAGCATGAAAATAAATAAAACTTTGGCGAAGCTTATTCGTGAATCCAGCAGGAGTGAGTTTCTATTATCATGCCAACATGGCTGTGCTGTTGAGACTAGAGCCAATAAAACAAGCCTGCAGTTTTTATACTTTCTATTAAGACACTATAATAAATTAGGTGTATAACTTGTCATG
>NC_080738.1:14112336-14222336 GCF_019097595.1 Hemibagrus wyckioides | reverse complement strand
ATCTTCGTTGTATGACAGCTTCTTTGGTCAAAGTGGAGTCATCCAGGATCCCCATAAAAATTAAAAAAAAAAAAAAAAGTTATGGTTGGATTACAGAAACAAACTAGCTAGAAACATAGCATGCTAACTAGCTCCAGCTAGCCTGTTTAGCTTTGGAAAACAAGCCATCTACTGTGTGTGTGTCTCTGCAGCATGTGTTTCTCCATAAAGTGCTGAAAGCTGTGAGCACAGGGGCTAGAAAGTAAAAGCCAGGGATCAGGAACATTAAACAGTGTTATAAACCCCTGATGATCAAAATCACGCTCTCCAGCAGAGAAAAATAGATGTCGCTGAAGAAGCTGTTGTATTTCCATGAAACATCAATTCATCCTCTCTAAGAGTCTCAGCGGTATGCCTCTTAGACATCACAGACGCCCAGGAGAAGTGTGCACATGAGCCTTTTTATTTAGGTTTGGTAAATGATCGCATAAATATTCATGGGACAACAGAGCTGAGGTGTGCCACGTTAGTTATCATGCCTCTACCTCATTCTCAAACACATCCGCTCCATCGTAGACCCACGGCAAACCACGCCCACACCTGCACCATCCTGTTAACGTGCTGGCGTGATTTACAGCCACTCATTCTCTCACATCTCATCACGCTCATGTGCGTCTGCATCGGAGAGAGAGAGAGAGAGAATGAGGGAGAGACAGAGAAAATGAGGGAGAGAAAGAGGGAGTGAGAATGAGGGAGAGAGGTGGGGAGGTAGAGTGAAAGAGAGAATGGGGGAGAAAGAGTGAGAGAGAGAGTCATTCTTGCTCATGTTTTCACATATAAATGACACCAGAGAGAAAGAGAGAGTGACAGTGAGAGAATGAGACAGAGAAAGAGGGAGAGAGAGAGAGAGAGACAGAGAGAAAGAGAGAGTGGCAGAGAGAGAATGAGACAGAGAAAGAGGGAGAGAGAGAGAGAATGAGACAGAGAAAGAGAGAGAGAGAGAGAGAGAGAGAGAGAGAGAGAATTAGGGGTAGAGTGAAAGAGAGAAAGAGAGAATGGGGGAGAGAGACAGAGAGAGAGAGAGAGAGAGAGAGAGAGAGAGAGGCATCCTTGCTCATGTTTTCACATATAAATGACACTAGAGAGAAAGAGAGAGATACAGAGAAAGAATGAGACAGAGGGAGAGGGAGAGAGAGAGAGAAAGACATCTTTGCTGCTCATGTTCTCATATAAATGGCACACTACAGAGAGAGAGAGAGAGAGAGAGAGAGAGAGAGAGAGAGAGAGAGAGAGAGACAGCGAGACAGCGAGACAGCCTTGGTCATATTGCCACATATAAATGACAGCAGTGACAGAGAGAGAGAATATGAGACAGACAGAGAAGAGGAGACTAGAAGACAGAGAACACAGAGAAAGTAAAGAGTAAAATGGAGAGAGAGAGAGAGAGAGAGAGAGCAGTGGATGAGTGTGACAGAGTTCTCCTTCTGAATGCAGAGAGCAGCATTTGAACCACTTCCCTGCTGATAAGTCTGTCTGATGATTGTCAGATCAACCCACCTTATACAGTACATGTGCATACTTGTTCTCTCTCTCTCTCTCCCTCTCTCTCTCTCTCTCTCTTTTACACACACACACACACACACTTCTCCTGCTGTAAAGCGACATTAATATTGAGCATAGTCTATTAAAATAAGCCGTAAATCCGCCAACAACATGACCTCAGTGACTTGATCTGTTTCAGAAACTCCTGGGATTTCCATGCATGGGACTTCCCAGAGGCATGAAGCTCTGGAGATGATTAGATAGAACTATCACACATGAATTATCTTCATCATATAATCACTTCATAACATTATGTATAAAAAACGACCATAGTAATAAATAAAATCATAACCTTCCTTAAAACCTGACCTTATATTGTTCCCGTACAGCGCGTTTACAACCGGAGCGAATGTTCGAGAACTTCCTACAAATGTTTCTAAACAATAAACAGCTACAACAATTAATACGAACACTCATGAATACGAATAGATCTCATCACGGTGAGCGCGCTAGCAGCGAGACGCCTCTCTTTAATGGCGGCTGTGCGTTTCAGTGCTTCAGTTCACTTCGGCTACACCATCAGTCTCCCAGCCTCTACACTCTTCATGTCGGAGTTTAGCTCGTCTAATTGCTCGTGCTGGCTAAGCAGTCGCGGTCGCGGCCGAGTGAGCTACGTACATCGCTCCTTTTCCCAAGCACCGTTAAATGAAAATGTCGGGGAACGTGGTCGAGAAGAGCAAGTCGAGTATTCATCACGAAGAAATGGGTTCATGAACTCACTGGGAGCAATGAGCATCACTCCTGCCTCTTCATTTTAATCTTACACACAGTTTAGCATCGCAAGTGCAATTATTTCAACTGGAGGGTGGGGAAGATCTCCTTATTTATTACCGACATGCAAAAAATTTACTGCTGTGGGATCCAAAACGCAGCATTAAGGGGAAAAGAAAAGGCCCATCTTGTATGTTTATATGAGAGAGAGAGAGAGAGATTCTTGTTCTAAAGCAATATACACTTATAATGTGCTTTTTAATAAAATTAAAAGTATATATTAAGTACTGTATCTCATCCTAACCCTTGGTCACAGCTTGATCCGCCTCTGCTATATTTTCCTCATGCCCTAAGAGTAACATTTTGCCAATTTGTGGGTTTCATAAGTAAAAAAAAAAAATAAATAAAAAATCATCCATAGCATTATTGGTGACATGTGTCCTCATTTAGAATGGATGAGGGAGGCGGAGGTTGCCGCTCTCGCCCTAATTGAACGAGAGTCTAGGCGCTGGACGTGGAGGAAGCGTCCTCGCGCTGCCTATGTACAAATGGAGAGTTAAGCAGGGCCTGGCCGAATGTTTTCAGTCGATTTCCGGTGCCTCGTTTGTCAGCAGGAACATTTGTCAACAGCTATATTGATTTAGCAATATGGCAGAGATTGGCTGGGAGTTAGAGCACTGTAAATCAGGTTACAAATCAAGACAGCTGCGACACGGTGGAGTGCACATCGCCTTGGAACGCTCTCTCTCTCTCTCTGTCTCTCTCTCTCTCTCTCTCTCTCTCTGTCTCTCGCTCTCTCAGAGACGAAGGTTAAACGTTAGCACATAATAAGGAGCGACTTTGGGAATTGCACGGCTCTTGGAGTTCATTTAAGAATCGTTGGACGAAGTAAAGAAAATAGTTGATTCCGATCTAAAGTGCTGTTTTTAAACCTGTATCTGTTTGTTGCTTGTGGGTTTTGAAAGAGAGAGAGAGAGAGAGAGAGAGAGAGAGAGAGAAAATTATTTGGTGACATGTAAAAAAATCTTGTACACACGCTTTTCTTTGGGGAAATAATTTAAAAAGTTGACACGAGTTAAGAAACTTTTCTGTATGTGTGGGTTTGCTGATGCGCTCATGTGTGTGTGTGTGTGTGTGTGTGTGTGTGTGTGTGTGCTGAAGGCGAAAGACCAATTATATCTGGCATGAGCCTGACAGAATTCACCTGAAAGAGAAAAAGCACACCTACTCTCCATCTGAGACGACTTTGAGCGGCACGATCAGACGCTCGAACCGTACACACGCTTGCACACTTCACAGGAGCCTCTTTTTAGTACACAGATATCATAACACGCACACACACACACACACACACACATCCGCGATCACTTACAATCAGGGAAGCTGCCGTCGGCGTGAGCACTTCTCCAATCATCCTGTCTCGGTTTCATGCTGCAGTTGGGCGAGAGACCATTAAGAGTTTATGATGTGAATGACATACCTCCCACAAAGCACATACAAGAGAGTGTAATATTCATAATTAGACCTGGTTAAAATACCACTATTAATAGATATCTCTACTGAGTCTAGAGTAGACTAAACTGCAAGCTAAAGAGGGGTGATTGGAACAAGGTGAGTTCCTAAAAATAAAATAAATAAATAAATAGATAGATAAATAACAAAATGATGCTCTGTCGATGGCTAAAACTGCAGTAAAAAATATTTATCTATTTTTTTCGGAAGCCCTACTGAAATAGGCAACCTACAAGCTATTTTTAGTAGCAGAGCAACAAAACCTCCCAGAAATGAAAAACAGGCATTTATCATAGAAACCTGCTTAAAGCTGGACATCGGCTTTGTCTGAATTGGCTGGGGCACTTTCCATATAATTAATTAGCATCATTCTCATCACATCACCTTTAACATGCAAGCAGGGAAGAGGGGAAGATAGGCAAAAAAAATGATAATAGTAATAATAATAATAATAATAATAATAATAATAATAATAATAATAATAATAATAATAATAATAATAATAACAACAACAATAATAACAACAACAACAATAATAATAATAATAACAATAATAATAATAATAATAATAATAATAACAGCTGTGTCTATTTCACAATCGAGTCAATGGAAATGTTACTTTCATTAGCCATCTTCTTTAGCATCAGTTCCCTGTGTAAAAATATATACAGAAATAAAGACGGGGAAATACAAAACAAGCAACATGAGAAACGGCTTGATTCATTGCTGTGGACACTCGGGTCTTTCTAGCCATTTGTTGGGCCGTTGGTGAACACTGGACGAATTGAAGTTTTCTTTATTTATCACATATACATTACCACACAGCAAAATTCTTTCTTCTGATTTATATCCAATCCTTGAGGATTGGGGTCAGAGCACGGGGTCAGCCATGATACAGGGCACAACATTGGCAAATCTTCCAGGCAACGACCCTGAACTACCACCACCCCAAAGTGATCACCACTTTTTTATCAGTACATTGGTTATTTCTATTCCTGCACCTGTGTAATTGAAATCAACTTATAGGACAGTCAGTATAAACAAATGAAATATGTTGTCTCTAGTCGCAGGTCTGATATAAAATGAGTCAGGAATCTGTTAGCTTTCAGTATTTTTTTTTCCCTCTGTTGGATGAACATAACGGCTTTAAATATTAGATGCTTATGAACAAGCACTTGGGGCATCTCAGAGAGCAGAAATGGGTTTGATAGCACCATTTACTTTGAACATTTATGAATAAAAACAACCCAACCTATGTTAAAAAACTTTTCTCTGAATGTTACCCCTTGTAGGCTTGATAAAAACAGAAATATTTATGAACCACTATAAATTCTTAAAACTCTGATTGTATAAGAGGTATTAGCCAATGCTGTAGAGTGTGAAGTGATAAAGAAATACGATGCTGATCAGGACTACAACAAAACAGGCTCTAATTTTTGGTCTCTGGTCTTCTGAGATTTGATTCACTGCTTTTCTGATGAAGCTCAAGCATATATATAGCGATATAGCAACATTACACATTGTATTAGTGAAGCTTAACTCAAAGTCATACAGTTAGTGCATCTGTATTTATTTGTTCCTGTAAATTTGCAAAGAATCAGACTTAGTCGAATGGGATTGTAATTTCTAATGAAACTTCTCACAGAAAACTGTGATACAGAGCTATAGTCAAAGCTGCATTTGTCAAATCCAAGAGCAGGATTAGTCAAGATCAAGGCAAGACTCAAGCGTCAAGAGTCCTACAGGGTTTGAGGCGAAGTCGAGACGGAGTCCGAATGAAAGTGAGTCGAGACACAAGCCTTTACTCCAATTTCATCTACACCAGAATACCATTTGAAATTCTCCTGACAAAATCCAAGCCCATACAGAAAACATCTCCAGACCGGACTCGAGTCTCGCGCCTTTTTTTTTAATTTTTTTGGCATAAGTGTCAGCGATCTCGCCACAACAAAACGGGTTTCAGCTTTGAAAAGTGACACCGAATGCTATTTTCATCCTCTACAAAGTGAAACCCTCATGACAGAAACATGGAGGCAGTCAGGAGTACGTCATGATCGCGAATCGCTTCGGGATGATCTACAGCCTGAGGAACAGCATCGCAGACCCAAAAAGACGTTGTTTTATTTTTTACAAACTGTAAAAGGCGGAGCCAGAGCAGGATTTAAGCAGATATTAAGAATTCATGACACTTCCTAGCTATTTCAGTGTAGAGCGTTAAAGCTATAAATAATACCATTTTCAGACTATTACAGTCGGATTTTAATCAGATTCCGTACTCAATTCTGCACACCACATTCAGCTGCAAGCAAAGGACGCTATGATCTATTTCTAGACAGAGAAAGGTGCTTTGCATGATGACATTCTTGTGTAACACAAAACATATTCCTCTCCGGATGCTGCTTGTGTAGAAACGTGTCCTAGCGTTTCTCAAATACACAGATGAGCACGCCGTATTCTATACTATTCTAAGCTGGAAAATAAAGCAAAGGATAAAAGAAGTGTACTTTATTTACTTTTTTTCCCCTCCGAGTTGGAGAATATATATATATATATATATATACGTATATATATATATATATATATATATATATATATATATATATATATATATATATATATATATATATATATATACATATATATATATATATATATATATATATATATATATATTTTTATGGGTGGGGTGTGTTAGATTTTTTTGTTTTTTCCCATCCTTAGGGTGAGTGTTATGTAAGACAAAAGACAGTTATAAATCCCACAGCTGTCATGCTTTGCATTAAAAATAAAATGCTGTTTTGGACTGTTTTCTGATATTATGTAAGGCGTATTTCATCCTCTTGCACAGCATTCACATCAAACTTTTGTTTGCCATCACGCTATTTTTATTCCTATCCAATATATTGCATGTGGTGCCTAAGTTTCTGGAGGCGGAGGCGGAGGTGGAGGCGGCCGGCGTGGTGCTGCTGTTTGGTGTGTATTATTTTTCCATTAAAGAAATAGAAGTTGATCCAAAAGACACACGAGCTCGCAGATAAGAAAAGCTCTCTACTCGAGCCTTAAATACACAAACACGAAGATTTAGTCACGTTTACTGCTAAAAATTTCCCGGCACGACATCACACACACACACCTACCTTACTTATCCACTAAGCATGTTTTTATTGATCTAAAGGGAAGGGTAATAAATTTACACCAGGATCAGCTGTGATGCATTAGCAACTAGCAATCACGGTTTGAGTCTCTGACCTTCCTCACACACACACACACACACACACACACACCCCCTTTATTGAATCCTAGCAGGAACAGGTTCTTCTCTAGCAGTTCCTGAGGGAATGCAGTGATTATCTTTAAGTCTCTCGGTGTCGCAGACTGCTGCCTTTCATCCTCTCTCTTAACACTCGTGTGTCTCCACATGAAGACAGATGAGTGTGTTAAAACGCACAGTCAGACCACCTCGAGGGGAAAAAGCGCTGCTCGGGGAACAGCTTAACTCACTTAACGCTCGACCTTGGTCATTATAGAGCTAGTGGAAAAACTGGTCTCGCATCTGAGGAGCTTCTATCAAGATTTTTTTTTTTTTGCTATGTCAGTACACCCTAATACACATACACAGAGAGAGAGAGAAAGAGAGAGAGAGAGAGTTGGAATGCTAACACTTATACAGCAGAGTGGATTCTAAGGCTGATATGCGTGACTGTCTCTCCTTATACAGCTGCAAAAACAGTTGTTTTAGTGTTCCTGGAGTCAGATGGTGCTGATTTGTTGTCATCCATCTCACTCAAATTTAGCTTACAGGCTGCTCTGGGCTGTTTACTGACACTGGACTACGTACACGGTGTGTGACAGAAGGCCTACGAAAACGCTATCGATTGTCTGACAAAACGAGTCAGGATTTTGACTAAACCTAAATATGCAGACATCCTGGTTTAAATAAATATGATGTCGAAAAAATCTTTCTTTGAATGCTTGGTTGAGACATATATTACTGCTGTATTTACATTTCTCGGTACTAATGATGAGGAATTCATCCAAATGAGAGGGTAGTATTGGATTTGGATTTGCTATGATTTTGGACATAATGGCTAGTTTAGTAAAAACATCCAACATAGCAGCTTTACAGGAATATAGATGGAGATTTAAATCCGTAATAAGAAAGCCAGAGGAAATGAAAAGGTGAACCAGCCTCATAAGGGAAACCATCCTTTTTCTGCAGGACAATGGATAGCGAGAAGATTAAAAATGAGTACAGAATGTGTAGAAGAGTGCATGGTGTGTTCTGTATTAGCATATTGAGTCCTGGGATTAGCACAGGGCAAAATTAAGGGTGTTACTCGCAACCGATCCAAGCGGATCTCGAACCCTGGTTTCCGGCATGGGAGGCGGGCGCACTAACAAGGAGGCTAAAGACTGCAGTGTGCTTTTTGAGATCAGGGTAGTGAGGTTTACCTGCACAGCACCTACCAATGGCCTCCGTTACACTCAACCCCCTAAATGCGGGTCACGGCACCAATGTAACATCGCCTGCTCGCAAGCGGGACTCCAGCATGGGATGTGGGCGCACTAAAGAGGCCACTGCAGCCACTAACATGAGTCGCTAGTGCACCTCTTAAGATCAGGGGAGTGAGGTTTACCTGCACAGCACCTACCGCTGGCCTCCATTACAACAGCAGCCGGTCTTAGATACAAATCTAAAATATTCATTGAAACAAGGGTAAATCAGGTCAAGTCAAGGACATTTTATAGTCATTCCATCCATTTACAACTGGTGTAGTATAGTGTAACGACGTTCCTCCAGGACTATGGTGCTGCAGGAAAACACAGAACTATAAGAAATGACCACAGGGAAGTGGAATCCATGTAGGACTATCCACTGGAGCAGAAAATGAGGCAAATGTGCAGGAAGTCAAGAGAGAGGAAACAGCAGGAGAAGTGTGTCAGGATTACATAAAGAACAGTTATGCATACGTAAACCGTCCATGATTCCCATGTACCACTTTGCCGCACCTCAGCCAAGCTAAGCCATCACGTTTCATTTTTCCTCTCACCGCTTTCACTTTTCACTATTACTCTTTTATTACCGACGGAACAGAAGTGATTTACACACAAACAGACCTATTTCCTTTGAGCGAAAATGGCTCAATAAATATGTGCTCAAAGTGGAAGAAGCCTTTAAGTGTCTTTTTTTTATGAAACTGTGAATTCATGGGTAATAAACACAGGTCCTATAATATCGATTGGCCATAACACCCATTGAGCCCAATATCTACTTTATTAATGATCATGTTATGGGCTTTATTATCTAATCCTTCATTCTACAATTACTAGGAGGATAAGAAAACTATGGATTTACTTTTATAGACTTAGCATCAAATTTTATGTCTGTAATTATATGTGTAAGAAGTATATTACAATAGCAATTCTACTGTATGTGTTGTGTAAGTAAGGGGAGTATTGTATATGATGAGTAGAAAAACCCCAGTTGAAATGCAGTTAATAGCTTGTACTTAAAAAAGTCTACCAGCTACAGAATGTTGTGTTGGTGTAAATACACAAAAAATCCCATTTGGACTTCACAACCAGAATTTGTACACACACAATATCTAAATTCTTAATAGAATGATAAAACCAACCCCTTATATTGATATTAATCTGATTTCTTTCTTTATGTCTCATAATAAATACCTCAGAACGTTCCAGAAGGATGCACCAATAGACAGGATATATAGTGAGGTGGAAAGAAAAGTTCTTCTGTATTGCATTCTCTCGCATCATGTGGTGCTTATTTTATCCTCATGGACAGAAAGCTTCAGTACGTCCAAATAAATGCTGAGAAATCTCAAGCCCGAAAGTTTCAACAACACCAATCCTTCCATCAGATTATATTAAAGCATCAGATTTTCGTTGCTCATCTTTTGCTAGACAAAATGCCTGTCTGTTTCATTATAAATATAGAGTGTTAGTCAAACAGGGGAGTTATTAAGGACTCTCCAGCATCATTTAAGGTGCTAAGAGGTGCTTTAGTGAAACCGTAGCTGTGAACAAAGCTACATACGGCAGTAAGGGGTAAATAGCCTTTCCACACAATGCCAACTTCATGCCATTATCTCTTCATGTGTGTTTCAAAACTGCATGTAATCATTACCATTAAAGCAAGCAGGGGAAAAAGCTCAGTGGCAGCGCTTCATATGAAAGTGAAATGGGTACGTCTACAGCATGTAAAGACCAACAAAACACCTTTCACCTGGAAATGTAATGAAAGCTCTTCAACTCTCTGTGGGCCTCTGTGCTGTGCTGTGTTGTGTTGCTTGCTCAGGAGTTTTCACAATAGGAGTCACGTCCCATCCTTTAGTCCTGTTCAGGTATAAATACAAGAGTTAAAGCAGAGAGGATGTCAGTTCACCAGTTGGGAACAACTTGAACAAACCAAACCAGCCATCATGACTATGGGCAAGGTGGGCAACCCTTTTGTTAATACAACATGGTTGTTTCAAGTAATTTGGATTAACTCACTGTGATCCTCTTCATCCAAACAGGTTATCTTCTATGAGGACAGGAACTTCATGGGGCGCTCCTGGGAGTGCAGCGGTGATTGTGCCGATATGCACTCTTACTTGAGCCGCTGCCACTCCTGCAGGGTGATGAGCGGCTGCTGGATGGTCTACGACCAACCCAACTACATGGGAAACCAGTATTTCATGAGGAGGGGCGACTATGCTGACTACATGAGCATGTGGGGCTGGGGCAACAACTGGATCAGGTCCTGCCGCATGATCCCTATGGTACGGTATCAGACATAACATCCTTTTTACCATACATATATCCCAGTAGGTGATTTTATCCTAAAATGACAGTGTTTGTCTCTTCACCCAAACAGTACAGAGGATCCTACAGAATGAGGGTCTATGAGAGGGACAACTTCATGGGTCAGATGCACGAGATGATGGATGACTGTGATTCCTTCATGGATCGCTACCACTGGTCCAACGGCTGCATGTCCTGCCACGTGATGGACGGCCACTGGCTCATGTATGAGCATCCCCACTACAGAGGCAGGATGTGGTACTTCAGGCCTGGAGAGTACAGGAACTTCAGGGACTACGGTGGCATGAGGTTCATGAGCATGAGGCGCATCATGGACTCCTGGTATTAAAAGTAAACTGAACTGAAGTGAAAATAAACACATTTTGAATAAAATCCAGCAGATCAGTGATGTGTATTATTTCCCTCCCACAAGAAAGACATTTTCAGAGATCAGAAAATGGAATATGACTTGGGGAAAAAAATGTTTCCTTATAACAAAATGTAAATAAAATGTATGAAACAAAGCATTCATATTAAACTTCTACTAAATACAAATATTAAAAATTTCTGTTTCCAAAATGTTGAATAAAACTAAATACACATCTTGCCTTTTAATAAAACATGAAGCATTGTAAAAATAAAATAAAATAAAATAAAATAAACATATCTTAATCCACTCCAGACACTTTTGTACTTTTGAACTATTGGTATTCAAGCACACAAAACCTACCAGCAAACATGATTAAACTTTCTGTGCTGTTCATCTTTGTATTATTACTCCCACTATGACTAATGCATATTTTCCCTAGCGTATCTATGGGATTTTTAATATTGTTGCTTAGCAACAAGCTAACAGTAAATTACCCAGTTGGTTCTTAAGATAATTAATAAGCTTTACACTTAGCTAGATGTATGACAGGTGAAACATTAGCATCAATATCCTGTACATAACATCCTTTAAAATGAAATAAAACTACATAAAGATGGAAGAGAATTGGCTTTCCAAATTTCCTCTCTATGTCTACATTTAAAAGTCATTTCCTGAACAAAATTTGCAATCATTTCGATGATTACTTTTGAACTTAGATCATTTGTCACATACACATGATTGAAAAAATGAATGTAGCATTAAAATTGTGTTCTATTTTCCCCAAACTGGCAACAATATCAGTCTGAGAAATCTTTAACATGTACATTAGATCACATTTTTGTTATTGTTCATACATTAATGAGACAAATAAATGAACTAACGCGTTTGAAATATATTTTAAACAAATGCATTTATATATAAAAACAATGTAGAAATGTTAAGCTTGCCATGAGAGATTCATGTTTTTGCACGAAAGTATACGACCGTTAGAGTTCATTCACATGTACAGTAAACTTAAAAAGACTTATATTGTATATAGAGTTAAAATCAGGTTATAATATTTATTTTTGTTGATTTTATAATCAACAACCTTTGGAAAAAAATTACTTAATATAGCACAAATGCAAAAAAATATATATATACACACACACACACACACACACACACACACATATATATATATATATATATATATATATATATATATATATATAATATTTTATATATTTTATATATTTTATATATAAATATAATATTTTATATATTAATATATAAAAATTAATTATTGTTTGTAAGACCGGAATGTGTGCAGATTAAACTTTTCTAATAGAATTTAAATAGAATTTTAACAGTAGAATTAATGAGCAATTTGTTTTAAGTACATTTTATGATATATTTTATTATCACAATGATTTTACAAGTTTTATTTCACTACGGTGGTGCTATAGTGTTGTTTGCAGACTATAAAGTGTGTAAAATTCTAAGCCATTTTGTCCTGGAAAACTATTTGATTGCAAAGAAAATGAATTAAAATGATTCAATTTCTCTCCTAAAATCTGCTGTTGTTATTTATGTTTGCTGTTTCTAAGTAAATGTACACAAATATGCACATCTTTTATAAAAAAAAAAAAAAAACATGTTAGCATGTCGCAGACATTGTGGTATTATTGAAAAAAATCACAAATAAATAAAAAGGATGGTGGACTTTTATTCTATCAATATTTTAAAAATTGTTTCATGTTGCATTACAATAAATATTATATCTAATGCTACTGATAAATAACATTAACATGTGTAAAGAAATATCTTTTGTTTGTTTTTACCGTTAATTAATATTTTACAATTGCACCTGGTATATTGCTGTCAAATAAAAGGAACTGTTTTTTGTTTTTTTTTCCCAGAAGCTCAATTATTATAATTGTTCACAGTTTATTCATGTTATTATTCCACACAGCAAATTACTGCAATTTAACAGATTTCTACTGCCACCTCTGCTGCCAGTCTTTTAGCCGTTGTTTACATGAATATATTTTTTTTAAGAATATATTTAATATTTTAGAAAAATAACAGCTTTCTGCTGGTCACTCAGCTTTCTGTGGACAAACACTGTGGTGTGCTTGCTCAGGAGTTTTTACAATAGGAGAGTCATGTTCTTTAGTCCTGTTCAGGTATAAATACAAGAGTTAAAGCAGAGAAGATGTCAGTTCACCAGTTGGGAACAACTTGAACAAACCAAACCAGCCATCATGACTATGGGCAAGGTAACAGTATATTAGTAAACATTACAATGCTACTGTGTTTGTTTGGAAACATTCAGCTAACTCACTGTGATCCTCTTCATCCAAACAGGTTATCTTCTATGAGGACAGGAACTTCATGGGGCGCTCCTGGGAGTGCAGCGGTGATTGTGCTGATATGCACTCTTACATGAGCCGCTGCCACTCCTGCAGGGTGATGAGTGGTTGCTGGATGGTTTACGACCAACCCAACTACATGGGAAACCAGTATTTCATGAGGAGGGGCGAGTACGCTGACTACATGAGCATGTGGGGCTGGGGCAACAACTGGATCAGGTCCTGCCGCATGATCCCTATGGTACGCTATCAGACATAACATCCTTTTTACCATACATATATCCCAGTAGGTGATTTTATCATAAAATGACAGTATTTGTCTCTTCACCCAAACAGTACAGAGGATCCTACAGAATGAGGGTCTACGAGAGGGACAACTTCATGGGTCAGATGCACGAGATGATGGATGACTGTGATTCCTTCATGGATCGCTACCACTGGTCCAACGGCTGCATGTCCTGCCACGTGATGGACGGCCACTGGCTCATGTATGAGCATCCCCACTACAGAGGCAGGATGTGGTACTTCAGGCCTGGAGAGTACAGGAACTTCAGGGACTACGGTGGCATGAGGTTCATGAGCATGAGGCGCATCATGGACTCCTGGTATTAAAAGCAAACTGAACTAAAGTGACAATAAACACATTTTGAATGAAATACAGGGAAGTGTCTCATTCCTCTGTTTGCACAACCTCTACACCAGCACAACAATAATAGTTGATCAGAATCTGATTTCTGCTTATGTCTGCTTATGGAGATGGGTAACAACTGATGACCATCACAAAGCATGTATCAGATCAGATAAAATTAGTAAATTAATTAATTAATTAGTAAATTAGTTAAATGAGTCTTTTTGTTTAATCTACAATGTATGTTCTAGATCAAAATCTCAAATTTGTGTCTTTTCAACCATTGTGAGGAATTATAATTTAATAACTTATGTAACTTATGTCAAGGAATTTATGTAACATCCTATAAGATCCAATCCCAGATCAGATCTTAGAATACAGTTACAATTATTTTTTCTGTGAGAGTGTATGAATTAAGTCCTTCTAAGGGAAAGTAAACACTGAAGTCTATTAGAAATGTAAATTTGTTAATGTGTGATGGATTGTGAGATTGTGAGTGATGAGAAACTGTAGCATAACAAGATGAACAAAGGTTGAGTTGCTTGTAACTTTGTATTAATTACAAGCAGCTGATCAGTTGAGCCTCATGGGCCAAGTCTCAGTTGTCTGACTGTAAATGGAGGTTGGTGCACGTAGTTTAGTCTGTCAGAAGTTTCCCAAAAACATGTAGAAGTTATTTATAGCAATATTTGTTCGACTTGTACTTATAACCCCAAGGTACATAATTATAAATCTGAGGTTAAATGTAAAAGTGTACTAGAGCAGAGTCTTGGTGCTGAGAAGACGTAAGTCAGTAGTTAACTGAACTGGGCCTATTACATTAAAATGTTTAATCACACAGAGTCCAGTGTAGTTTCCTGGTTTAACACCAGTTATTTCCTCATGAAACATTTTCCCTTTTTGCACACTTGCAGTTTTCATGAACAGAAATAAATGTGTTGATGCGTGAGGTATGAAACCAGTCAGCACAGTACCATGATCAAACCTACATTGTCCATGAATCATATATGGGCTACTAATATCCCCTGTTATTACAGTCACAATGCTACTAAAGTGCTTTCTTTGAAACTTAAGCACTAGCTTATAATTCCTGTCTCATATTTTAACCATCAGTTTGACATAAATATGCAAATTCACTCAAGAAACTAATTATATATCTATATATATATATTTATGTAATATATATCTATTCACTTTTCTTGACTGATATAAATACATGATTAATATTTATATCAGTCATGAAAAGTGAATCAGGTCATGACATTACACACAAAACCTCAAACAATTAGCAAAGAATTCATGAAGAAAGTCTAATAAAACATTACAATTATTTATTTTAAGCAAATGAACAATATTAATAAAATGGGCTCGTAAATACGAAGCAAAACTCTCTGGTGTTTGTTAATTAGCCTAGATAGATATAGTAGCTAGCTAACAAAGGTGCATGCTAAAGTAGATACAATGTGTGGTTTAATGATTGAAAGGTTTGCTTTGAAAATTTATCACTCAAGCTACTTCTGTACTGATTAACAATTTTTTTTTTTTATAAGAACTACATCTATAAAGCATGTATAACCCATAAAGAACTATTTTATTTATTTTTTAATTAATTAAATTAAATAATAAAATAATAATACAATATATATAATAAAATAAAAAAATAAATAATAAATTAAATTAATATTTATTTATTATTTATTTGTTTATTTATCTATTTTATGTATGAAGAAAAAAATGCAGCATTACTAGACTTGAGATTTAAATAAATAAATACATTTTAAAACATATTTTCAATTACGCATTTGTATTACAATTAATCACAATATGTAGTTTGCCTTGCAGGCAGTGTGCATTTATTTCTAACGTATTTATGAAGAGTGGAGTACACGTATAATTTATTCTTATTAAATAAAATAACAAAAATAATAATAGTAAACCTATAAAACCAAAAAAATTAACTGTACAGATGTACAGTGTTGTATTAAAAGTAAGGACTATTGTAAAGTTTTCTGGAGACTCATGGAATAGAAAAAGCTAGTTCTCTATAGAGCCACTGTTCTTGTTTGCTTGGTCATGTGTTTTAACAATAGGAGAGTCATGTTCTTTAGTCCTGTTCAGGTATAAATACAAGAGTTAAAGCAGAGAGGATGTCAGTTCACCAGTTGGGAACAACTTGAACAAACCAAACCAGCCATCATGACTATGGGCAAGGTAACAGTATATTAGTAAACAATACAATACTACAGTGTTTGTTTGGACACATTCAGCTAACTTCCTGTGATCCTCTTCATCCAAACAGGTTATCTTCTATGAGGACAGGAACTTCATGGGGCGCTCCTGGGAGTGCAGCGGTGATTGTGCCGATATGCACTCTTACATGAGCCGCTGCCACTCCTGCAGGGTGATGAGCGGTTGCTGGATGGTCTACGACCAACCCAACTACATGGGAAACCAGTATTTCATGAGGAGGGGTGACTATGCTGACTACATGAGCATGTGGGGCTGGGGCAACAACTGGATCA
This sequence comes from Hemibagrus wyckioides, assembly GCF_019097595.1. Taxonomy (NCBI): domain Eukaryota; kingdom Metazoa; phylum Chordata; class Actinopteri; order Siluriformes; family Bagridae; genus Hemibagrus; species Hemibagrus wyckioides. Next base: position 14,205,851 of record NC_080738.1, on the reverse strand, counting down.
GGTCCTGCCGCATGATCCCCATGGTACGGTATCAGACATAACATCCCTTTTACCATACATATATCCCTATGGTATGCTGCCAGCTTTGCTGTATCATTTTAGTCTTAATTTATAATCTATGGTGCATTTCCTAGTTAAATGATGCTTACATTTCCCCAAACAGTACAGAGGATCCTACAGAATGAGGGTCTATGAGAGGGATAACTTCATGGGTCAGATGCACGAGATGATGGATGACTGTGATTCCTTCATGGATCGCTACCACTGGTCCAACGGTTGCATGTCCTGTCACGTGATGGACGGCCACTGGCTCATGTATGAGTATCCCCACTACAGAGGCAGGATGTGGTACTTCAGGCCTGGAGAGTACAGGAACTTCAGGGACTACGGTGGCATGAGGTTCATGAGCATGAGACGCATCATGGACTCCTGGTATTAAAAGTAAACGGAACTAAAGTGACAATAAACACACATTGAATCAAATGCAGCAAATTAGTGTAGTGTGTCATTTCTATTTTGTTCACAGTCTCAACCAGCACCACAAAATATATGGGTAATTTTTATTTTTATTATTTTTTTTTTTTCTCAAATAAACAAACTTACATTTACATTTCTGGCATCTGGCAGATGCTTTTATCCAAAGTGATGCACAAAAGTGCTTTGAAGTTTCTATAAATAAATACATCAACACTGTTTCAATAGGTCACAGACATAGGATACCATCAACCTACAAACTGTGTTGGGGAAAATATAGCACAATTTTTTAATAATACATAAAACAAACAGAAGAAATAAGAGTTTAAAGTGTTTAGTGTTTCATGAAGAGGAAGGTCTTCATCCATTGTTTCAAGACGGTCAGTGACTCAGCTGTTCTGACATCTAATGGAAGTTCATTCCACCACCTCAGTGCCAGAGCAGAGAAGAGTCTAGATTTACACCTACCTCTTACCCTGAGAGATGGTGGGACAAGTCAAGCAGTGCTAGTAGATCTGAGTGAGCGAGGTGCAGTGTAAGGAGTAATAAGAGCTTTGAGGTAAGAGGGAGCTGGTCCATTCTTGGCTTTCTAGGCAAGCATCACTGTTTTAAATCTCATGCAGCTACTGGAAGCCAGTGGAGAAATCGCAGCAGTGGGGTGGGTGTGAGAACTTAGGCAAGTTAAAAACAAGTCACACAGCTGCATTTTGGATCATTTGCAAAGGACAAATTGCTTTCAGAGGAAGACCTGCCAGTAGAGAGTTGCAATAGTCCAGTCTCAAAATGACAAGAGAAAAATGATAAAAATGTCCAGATCCTTCTGATGTAGTATAGAAGAAACCAACAGTTTGTAACATTAACAAAATGGGAAGTAAAGGACAGTTGATTGTCCATGGTTACCCAAAGGTTGAGAGCAATGACTGAAGGGGAGATCAGAGATTTGTGCAGGGATATCGCAAGATCCTGAGTCGGGGATGAATCACCTGGGCAGACCAGCAGTTCACTTTTGCTGGGATTGAGTTTCAGCTGATGAGCCATAATGTTCTCCAGACATGCTGAGATCTGAGCAAAAGCCATGGTATATGAGGGAGGGAAGGAGAAGTTGAGAGTCATCGTCATAGCAGTGGTAAGAGAACCCAAGTGAGGATACAACTTCTTCAAGAGAGTGATTATAGAGGGGGAAAAAGAGAGGAACAGGTACTGAGCCTTGTGGGACACCAGTGGAGAGCCTGCATTGAGCAGATGTCGATCCCCTCTATGTTACTTGATATGAACGAACATCCAGGTAGGAAGCAAACCATTCCCATGCTGTTCTACAAATTCCAAGACTTCTGAGGGTGGACAAGAGAGTCTGAATCGACAGATCTATCATCAAAGTGATCAACTGATCTATCATCAACAAATAAGACCAAGTCAGATTAATGAAAAAGATATGAATTTAGTAGAGACCCAACATATTATATCCAAATAAAAATGTGAAATAAAATCATGAAATATGTAAAATATTTTTGATAATTTATCCATTGTTTTCAGAAATATTTCTCATAAATATCTATTGATGCCTCTCCATTGCACTCTTTTGATAAAATATGGAGGACATGCTGCTATCTTTGTTAGTAGTTCATATTAATGTCTATATTCGCTGTTTTCATAGTATGATACTTCAACAATCATTTATTAATGACATATATACTATAAATTTTCTAGTAGTAAAATTTTGGGGCTGTTTTTGTTTTCATTTATCTTATTTATTTAATAAAAATTCTCTGTATTGGGGATGACATATCTACTGCTGCGTGGTGTTTCAGTATCTCTTCATGTTCATGCTAATAATGTAAGGATGTACTTGGCTGTAATACTGGTACATTACACATTTCAAATAAAAAACAATAAAGTGTGTAATTTCTCTCTCTGCATGTCCACAACTACATAATAATTAAGAAGATTTTGTGTTTTTTCATTAAGTAAAATAATCAGAAAATAATCAGTTTATGGTGGATCAGTTTTAGTGAGAAAGGTTTACAAAGGTGCTAAAAATATATTATTTGTGCAAGTAAAAATAACTGACTGAATTGTATATATATGTTCCAAATGAAACACCTCAAATATCAAATATTTGTTTGGATTACACAAAAAATATTATGAAATTAAAATAATAAGTAAAATGTCACATTCTAAAATAGATGTATTGTGTTCATAGGTAGCCTATTTAGGGTGTAGTTTGCATGTATGACTACTGTATTAGGTTGCCTCACATAACTCATGCACATTATACAATAATATCTATGTTATACTCAACCAGGACTTGCCAGAGGTCTCATTTGTCCACCATCCAAAAGCAAAAATCTTTGTGATTATGAAAGTCATCCACTTACAACAAAGTGACGTAAACAGAAATTGTATATCTATAGGGAGTCATGAGTAAACTTAGTGAAAGGTGATGTGTTGGTGTGCCAATGGTAACCGTTCTAAAGTCTTCTGGAATTCTATGGACCCACTGTGCTGTGTTGCTTGTTCATGAGTTTTTACAAAAGGAAACATGTATTCTTTAGTCCTGTTCAGGTATAAATACAAGAGTTAAAGCAGAGAGGATGTCAGTCCACCAGTTGGGAACAACTTGAACAACTCAAACCAGCCATCATGACTATGGGCAAGGTAACAGTATATTAGTAAACATTACAATGCTGCTGTGTTTGCTTGGAAACATTCAGCTAACTCACTGTGATCCTCTTCATCCAAACAGGTTATCTTCTATGAGGACAGGAACTTCATGGGGCGCTCCTGGGAGTGCAGCGGTGATTGTGCCGATATGCACTCTTATATGAGCCGCTGCCACTCCTGCAGGGTGATGAGCGGCTGCTGGATGGTCTATGACCGGGCCAACTACATGGGAAACCAGTATTTCATGAGGAGGGGCGATTATGCTGACTACATGAGCATGTGGGGCTGGGGCAACAACTGGATCAGGTCCTGCCGCATGATCCCCATGGTATGCTATTAGACATTACATCCTTTTTACCATACATATATTCCACTAGGTGATTTTATTATAAAATGTCAGTGTTTGTCCTCTTCTCCAAACAGTACAGAGGATCCTACAGAATGAGGGTCTATGAGAGGGACAACTTCATGGGTCAGATGCACGAGATGATGGATGACTGTGATTCCTTCATGGATCGCTACCACTGGTCCAATGGCTGCATGTCCTGCCACGTGATGGACGGCCACTGGCTCATGTATGAGCATCCCCACTACAGAGGCAGGATGTGGTACTTCAGGCCTGGAGAGTACAGGAACTTCAGGGACTACGGTGGCATGAGGTTCATGAGCATGAGGCGCATCATGGACTCCTGGTATTAAAAGCAAACTGAACTAAAGTGACAATAAACACACATTGAATCAAATACAGCAAATTAGTGAAGTGTGTCATTTCTGTTTTTGTATACAGTCTCAACCAGCACCACAAAATATATGGGTACATTTTTTTTTTCAAATAAATAAACTTACATTTACATTTCTGGCATTTGGCAGATGCTCTTATCCAGAGCAACATACAAAAGTGCCTTGAAGTTTCTACATTAACACTGGTTCAATAAGTCACAGACTTAGGATACCATCAGTTTAAAAACTGTGTTGGGGGCAATATAGCACATTTCGCTTAAGTCCTTCAGGAAGAGGTAGGTTCATCCATCATTTGAAGATAACCAATAACTCGGCTGTTCTGACATGTAGGGAAAGTTCAGTCTAGCACCTACCTCTGACCTTTATGAGATGGCGGGACCAGTTGAGCAGTGCTAGTAGATCTGAGGGAGCGAGGTGAAGTGTGAGGATTAATAAGAGCTTTGAGGTAAGAGGGAGCTGGTCCATTCTTTGCTTTGTAGTCCAGCAACAGTATTTTGAATCTGAGAGAGCTACTGGAAGCCAGTAGAGGAGCAGCAGTGGTGTGGTGTGTGAGAACTTAGGTAGGTTGAAAACAAGTAACATAGCTGCATTTTGGATCATTTGCAGAGGACGAATTGCATTCAGAGGTAGATCTGTCAGTAGACAGTTGCAGTAGACCAGTCTTGAAATGATGAGAGACTGAACAAGCACCTAAGCAGCCTGTGTGGATAAAAATGGCCAAAAACCTCTGTTGATGTACAGAAGAAAATGATAAGAGTGCATCACATTAGCAAAACAGGAGGAAAAGGACAGGTGATTGTCTATGGTTACCCCAAGATTGTGAGCAGTGGCTGAAGGGGAGATCAGAGAGTTGTGCAGGGATATCACAAGATCCTGGGCTGGGGATAAATCACCCGAAGGCCAGCAGTTCAGTTTTGCTGGGATTGAGTTTCAGCTCATCCACGATGATATGTCCACCAGCCATGCTGAGATCCAAGCAGAAGCCATAGTATCTGAGGAAGGGAAGGAGGAGATAGGATGAGTGTCATCAGCTTAGCAGTGGTAAGAGAACCCAAGTGAGGATATAACTTTGCCAAGAGAGTGAGTATACAGGGAAAAAAGGAGAGGAAAATGTACTGAGCCTTGTGGGACACCAGTGGAGAGTTCCATGAATTTTAAGACTCCTGAGGGTGGACAAGAGAATCTGAATCAACTGATTTATCATCAAACTGATCAACTGTTCTAGCATCAACAAATATGATCAAGTCAGATTAATAAAAAAAGATGAATCCAGTAGAGAACCAACATAGTTCATTCAAATAAAAATATGAAATAAAATTATGAAATACGTAAAATATTATGATATTTTACCCATTGTTTTCAGAAATGTTTCTCATACCTATCTATTGATGCTGCTCCATTGACAGTTTTGATACAATATGGAGGACATGCTGCTATGTGTGATATAAGTTAAGACTGACATCTATTTTTGCTGTATTCATGTTGTGATACTTAGGCAATCATTTATTAATGAGACACAATATAAATTTCTAGAGGTAAAATTTTGAGGGCTGCTATTTTTGTTAATATTATTTATTTAATAAAAGTTCCCTGATTTGGGTATGGCATGTTTACTGCTGCATGCTGTTTTAATATCTCTTTATGTTCATGCTGATAATGTAAGGATGTACTTGTTCATAATACTGGTACATTAAACATTTCAAATAAAAAACATTAAAGCATGTAATTCCTCTCTCTGCATAACTATCACTACATCACAGTTGGGTAAATTTAATATTATTTCATAAGTAAAAGGTCTGAAAAACTTTATTTACACAAAAAAATACAATTGCATGAATTGAATATCTGTTCCAAATAACACAACTCAAATACCAAATATTTGCATGGATTAGCCACAAAATATTATAAAATAATTACAGTCAGTAAAATCTGAATGTCTAAAAAAGGATTTCATGTCTTGTTTCACACCTGTGCCAATGTCATGGAAATACGGGCCGGAAATCTCAAGCTAGCATGCCTCATATTAATAACTAGCCTATCTAGAGTGTAGTTTATGAACTAAAAATAAGGAACGGTTGAAAAATTGCAATTTTAAGAATGAATCATTTCTCAGACATGTTCAATACTTTGAGTTGCTATTTTGCTGCTGGAAATATGTAAATTGTATGGCAATTATTGGAGATACAAATAATTTATAACACATTGCTTATAGCATATAATTAGATTATACATAATGTATAGGACGTTTTATGCAGTATGACTACTGTATTAGATTGCAACAAATAACTGGTAATTCATTTAGAAAGTTTTTGTCATGCAGATTATACAATCATTTAATTGTTATACTCAAACAGGACTTGTCAGGCATCACATTTGTCCACCATCCAAAAGCAAAAATCTTTGTGGGAAAAATAAGTGAAAAAGTCATCCACTTACAACAGTCTGACAATGGGTCCAAGAATTTCATCCCAATACCTACTGACAGTCAGGGCGTAGTTGTCTAGCCTGTAGTGGTCTGTGCATCCCTCCATGTATATGCCTTCCCAGACAGTCACTGACCCACTACCAAACCGGTCATGCTGAACAATGTTTCAGGCAGCATAATGTTCTCCACAGCTTCTCCAGACCCTATTACATCTGTCACATGTGCTCAGGGTGAACCTGCTCTCATCTGTGAAAAGCACAGGGTGCCAGTGGTTGGCCTGCCAATTCTGGGGTTCATTGGCAAATGCCAATCAAGCTCCACAGTGCTGGGCAGTGAGCACAGCGCCCACTAGAGAACGTTGGGCCCTCAGGCCAAGCTCATAAAGTCTGATTGTTTGGTCAGAGACATTCACACCAATGGCCTGCTGGGGGTCATTTTGTAGGGCTCTGACAGTGCTCATCCTGTTCCTCCTTGTACAAAGGAGCAGATACCGGGCCAACTGATGGGTTAAGGACCTTCTATGGCCCTGTCCAGCTCTCCTAGAGTAACTACCTGTCTCTTGGAATCTCCTCCCTGCTTTTGAGACTATGCTGGGAGACACAGCAAACCTTCTGGCAATGCATGTATTGATGTGCCATCTTGGAGGAGTTGGAGTGCCTGTGCAACCTCTGTAGGGTCCAGGTATCTTGACATGCTACCAGTAGTTTCACTGACCCTAGACAAATGCAAAACTGGTGAAAAATAGTCAGAAAAGATGAGTAGGGAAAAAAGGTTAATGGCCTCCACCTGTAAATCCATTCCTGTTTTGGGGGTCGTCTCATTGTTGCCCATCTAGTGCACCTGCTGTTAATTTCATTAACACCAAAGCAGCTGAAACTGATTAACAACCCCCTCTGCTACTTAACTGACCATATCAATATCCCAGGAGTTTAATTGACTTGATACTATACTCTGATCAAAAAGTGTTCCTTTAATTTTAAGCAGTGTATGTATATCTATTCCAAATAAAACAACCCAAATATCAAATATTGGCCTAGATTAACCATGAAATATTTTAAAACAAATACAATCAATAAAAACATCACAGTCTAAAAAGGGATTTCGTGTCTTGCTTCACACCTGTGCCGTTATCATAAAAATATGAGCCTGAAATCTCAAGCTAGCATGACGTGTGTTTATAATTAGCTTATTTAGGGTGTAGTTTGCATAACCATCAGTACATCATAGTTGGGAACATTTTTGATTTTTTAATAAGTAAAAAAATCTATTTATTGTGGATCAATTTTAGTGTGTAGAGTAAGGTTTATAAAGGTTCGAAAATCATTATTTATGAAAATAAATACAACTGACAGGATTGAATATCTGTTCCAAATAAAACAACTTGCACATCAAATTTTTTATGAAATAAATAAATTCAGTAAAATCTGAAGGTCTGAAAAAGGATTTCATGTCTTGTGTTTTTGTCATGCACATTATACAATAATTTGTACCAACCAGAACTTGTCAGAGGTCTAATTTGTCCACCATCCAAAAGCAAAAATCTTTGTGTGAAGATGAAAAGGTCATCCACTTACAACAAAGTGATGTAAACAGAAATTGTATATCTATAGGGAGTCATGAGTAAACTTAGTGAAAGGTGATGTGTTGGTGTGCCAATGGTAACCGTTCTAAAGTCTTCTGGAATTCTATGGACCCACTGTGCTGTGTTGCTTGTTCATGAGTTTTTACAAAAGGAAACATGTATTCTTTAGTCCTGTTCAGGTATAAATACAAGAGTTAAAGCAGAGAGGATGTCAGTCCACCAGTTGGGAACAACTTGAACAAACCAAACCAGCCATCATGACTATGGGCAAGGTAACAGTATATTAGTAAACATGACAATGCTACTGTGTTGCTTGGATACATTCAGCTAACTTCCTGTGATCCTCTTCATCCAAACAGGTTATCTTCTATGAGGACAGGAACTTCATGGGGCGCTCCTGGGAGTGCAGCGGTGATTGTGCTGATATGCACTCTTACATGAGCCGCTGCCACTCCTGCAGGGTGATGAGCGGCTGCTGGATGGTCTATGACCGGGCCAACTACATGGGAAACCAGTATTTCATGAGGAGGGGCGAGTATGCTGACTACATGAGCATGTGGGGCTGGGGCAACAACTGGATCAGGTCCTGCCGCATGATCCCCATGGTACGCTATTAGACATTACATACTTTTTACTATACATATATCCCACTAGGTGATATTGCTCTAAACTGACAGTGTTCGTCCTCTTCCCCAAACAGTACAGAGGATCCTACAGAATGAGGGTCTATGAGAGGGACAACTTCATGGGTCAGATGCATGAGATGATGGATGACTGTGATTCCTTCATGGATCGCTACCACTGGTCCAACGGCTGCATGTCCTGCCACGTGATGGACGGCCACTGGCTCATGTATGAGCATCCCCACTACAGAGGCAGGATGTGGTACTTCAGGCCTGGAGAGTACAGGAACTTCAGGGACTACGGTGGCATGAGGTTCATGAGCATGAGGCGCATCATGGACTCCTGGTATTAAAAGCAAACTGAACTAAAGTGACAATAAACACAGTTTGAATGAAATACAGCAAATTAGTGAAGTGTATCATTTCTGTTTTCGTCTCAACCAGCACCACAAAATACATGGGTAAAATTAGATTTTTTTTTTCAAATAAATAAACTTACATTTACATTTCTGCCATTTTGTAGATAGCCTTATCCAGAGCAACGTACAAAAGTACTTTGAGGTCTCTATCAATGAATACATTAACACTGGTTCAGTAGGTCCCAGACTAAGGATACCATCAGCCAAAAAACTGTTTTGGGAAGAAATATAGCACAATTCTTTTTATTAATACATAAAACAAACAGGAACAATAAGAGCTAGTTTAAGTGTTGAAGAGGTAGGTCTTCATCCGTCACTTGACGATAACCAGTGACTCAACTGTTCTGACATCTAAGGGAAATTCATTCCATCACCTCAGTGCAAGAACACAGATATTTTTTTGTATAACTTCCTCTTACACTGAGAGATGATGGGATCAGTCGAACAGTGCTAGTAGACCTGAGGGAGCGTGGTGCAGTGTGAGGATTAATAAGAGCTTTGAGGTAAGAGGTTGCTGGTCCATTCTTGGCTTTGTAGGCCAGCATCAGTGTTTTAAATCTGATGCAGCTACCAGAAGCCAGTGAAGGAGCAGCAGTGGGGTGGTGTGTGAGAATCTAGGTAGTTTTAAAAAGAGTCACACAGCTGCATTTTGGATCATTTTCAGAGGACTGATTGCATTCAGAGGTAGATCTGTCAGTAGAGAGTTGCAATAGTCCAATCTTGAAATGACAAGAGACTGAACAAGCACCTGAGCAACGTGTGTGGATAAAAATGGCTGGATCCTTCTGATGTTGTACAGAAGAAACCGACATGAGCGTGTCTGGTATCCGAAGAAGGGAATGAGAAGATAAGTTTAGTGTCATTGTCATAGCAGTGGTAAGAGAACCCATATTAGGATATAAGGTTTCCAACAAAGTGAATATAGAGGGAGAAAAGTACTAAGTACTGAACCTTGTGGGACACCAGTGGAGAGTCTGCGTGGAGCAGATGCCGATGTTACCCGATACTAGCGACCATCTAGCTAGGAAGCAAACCATTCCCATGCTGTTCCACAAATTCCAAGACTCCTGAGGGAAGACAAGAGAGGCTGAATCGACTAATCTATCATCAAGCTGATCAACTGATCTATCATCAACAAATATGACCAAGTCAGATTGATGAAAAAAAGATGAATTCAGTAGAGAGCCAAAAGAGTTGATCCAAATAACCATGTGAAATAAAATGATGGCATATGTACAATATTTTTGATAATTTACCCATTTTTTTCAGAAATATATCTCATAAATATATATTGATGCTGCTCCATAGCACTGTATTGATATAATACGGAGGACATGCTGCTAACTTTGTCATTAGTTCATCTTAACATCTATATTCACTGTATTCATAATTTGATACTTAAGCAATCATTTATTAAAAAGACAAAGAATGTAAATTTCTAGTGGTGAAATTTTGGGGACTGCTCTTATTGTTGATCTTATTTATTTAATAAAAGTTTACTGTCGTGGTGATGACATGTCTACTGCTGCGTGGTGTTTCAGTATCTCTTTATGTTCATGCTGATAATGCAATGTTGTACTTGCCTATTAAACATATTAAATAAAAAAGTAAAGCACATAATTTCTCTCTCTGTATAACCACCACTACCTAATATTTAGGTACTCAAAAATCAAATATTTGCATGGATTACCCACAAAATGTTTAAAAACAAATATAATCACTAAAACGTCACAGTCTATAAAAAGGATTTCATGTCTTGTTTTACACCTGTGCCATTATCATAGATATATGGGCCTGAAATGTCAAGCTAGCATGACTCGTGGTTATAACTAGCCTATCTGGGGTATAGTTTGAGAACTATGAATAAAGAATGATTGCTTTCAAAAATGAAAGGATCATTTCTCAGACTTGTTCAACTTCAGGTTGATTTTGTGCTGCTGGAAATATGTAAATTGTATAGCTATTATTTGAGATAACGATAAATCATTGATAACGCATAGCTTATAGCATATAACTGGATTTTAAGTGTCATATAGGATTTTTTTCACAGATTAAATACTGTATTAGACTGCCCCACATAACTCATGCACATTAGACAATATAACATAATTCTATGTTATACCCAACCAGGATTTGTCAGATGTCTAATTTGTCCACCATCAAAAGCAAAAATCTTTGTGTAAAGATGAAAAATTCATCCACATAAAAAAAAAAGTGCCATAAACAGAAATGGTATATCTATAGGGAGTCATGAGTAAACTTAGTGAAAGGTGATGTGTTGGTGTGCCAATGGTAACCGTTCTAAAGTCTTCTGGAATTCTATGGACCCACTGTGCTGTGTTGCTTGTTCATGAGTTTTTACAAAAGGAAACATGTATTCTTTAGTCCTGTTCAGGTATAAATACAAGAGTTAAAGCAGAGAGGATGTCAGTCCACCAGTTGGGAACAACTTGAACAAACCAAACCAGCCATCATGACTATGGGCAAGGTAACAGTATATTAGTAAACATTACAATGCTACTGTGTTGCTTGGATACATTCAGCTAACTCACTGTGATCCTCTTCATCCAAACAGGTTATCTTCTATGAGGACAGGAACTTCATGGGGCGCTCCTGGGAGTGCAGCGGTGATTGTGCCGATATGCACTCTTACATGAGCCGCTGCCACTCCTGCAGGGTGATGAGCGGCTGCTGGATGGTTTATGACCAGGCCAATTACATGGGAAACCAGTATTTCATGAGGAGGGGCGAGTACGCTGACTACATGAGCATGTGGGGCTGGGGCAACAACTGGATCAGGTCCTGCCGCATGATCCCCATGGTAAGCTATCAGACATAACATCCTTTTTACCATACATATATCCCACTAGGTAATTTTATCCTAAAACGACAGTGTTTATCCTCTTCCCCAAACAGTACAGAGGATCCTACAGAATGAGGGTCTATGAGAGGGACAACTTCATGGGTCAGATGCATGAGATGATGGATGACTGTGATTCCTTCATGGATCGCTACCACTGGTCCAACGGCTGCATGTCCTGTCACGTGATGGACGGCCACTGGCTCATGTATGAGCATCCCAACTACAGAGGCAGGATGTGGTACTTCAGGCCTGGAGAGTACAGGAACTTCAGGGACTACGGTGGCATGAGGTTCATGAGCATGAGGCGCATCATGGACTCCTGGTATTAGCTAAAATATGTATTAAAATGATAAAAACATTTGGAATAAACTCACTATAAAAGAATTGTATCTTTTATCTCTTTTTTCATATATACTTTTTTCCTAGCAAATGTCTGAATTTTGTGTTTTGAGCCTACAACTCTTTCTTTAAAACGAACAAAATTCTTAATCAGGTGCAGTAGGCACTCTCAATGTAGCAGAATTCAACGTTTGATGGTCTGACTAAAAGAACCAAGAGCTAAGCCAAAGTGGAGAGTTTGATATCTTCAATATCTATATTTACTTTTTAATTATTAAATTGCAAGTTTAAATAAAGATATTTCAGGTACATTCCAGTAAAACCAGTTAGAAACTTCAAAATAGTTCCTCTTGCCCTAATCACATCATCACTTCAATAGATTTATACTGCTTTCACATATCCAGTAAGCAGTCTAGACATCCACCTTGCTGCTCTGAATGTTTATCTCACTGTGTGGCTTTTCATTCATCTGCTGATCTCAGCCTCCCCAGCCAGACCTTCATGCTGAGAATGACTGTTACAGTGTCTGAGTTGGTCCTAGAACCTTTTTAGGTCCACAGTGCAGAAGAATAAAGCTAAATAGTGGCAATTTTGTGTTGGTGGCAAAGGCAGCTGCCCTTACTGAGCTTAACAAGTACTTGGAATCAGTAGATGCAACTTGTAATGCACATATGTGCTTTATTCGCAGCAGATATCGCGTAAAACTCCTAGTAATGAGTTTGACATTAACAGTAGAACAAAACTTTGATATTTCATGCTGACTAACACCAGAATCAATTGAGAAATATAACAGTACATATATGCATCAGACACTGTTTGCAAATTCAGCTATAATATTGTCTCCGATACAGCTTTATTTAATATTCAGAGATGTCAGAGATTCAGAAAGAGTACACTCATGAGGTCTGTCATGTGCAATGTGCCAAAAGCTCTCTCCTTAATAAAGCTGTCATGAACAAAACGATAGCAAGCTGCTCTTTGTTTAAAGTATCATTAGTTTTATTTACCAAAATCCAAACAAATCTGTCTTCTTTACCTCACTGGCAGTTTCTTAAATGGCATGAATCATATCATTCTTTGAATATATAATCATTTGAGCGTCTTCACTAGTTTTTGAATTGTCCGTGTCAGCAAGTACCTCCAGGAATTCAGTACCATTTCCTTTATTTTGAGAAAAACACATTATGGTTTTGAAAAGAAATGCCCCCTCATATACTCTTTTTGGCAGTGTTCTGTGTTGTCTACAGTAAATCCCGTAGAATTTGATAGTGAGGCATTTTTGCCAATTTTTAATAGTTTGAAATTGGTCCATAAAGAGACTCGTCCAAGATCCGATGCAAAGCCAAGTAATATGGAAAGTGCTGCATGCTGCCATACCCAAATTACACCTTTGGTTTTAAAGTTTGGGGAATGCGAAACTGATCATAACACAGAATGTATGAAAAGAAAATGTCCTCATTTGGGGATGCATTTAGCACCAAATAAAGCAGTATAATGGTAGAGTTAGTATACAGTTACAATTTCCTTTTCTGGGGAATTAGCTACGGTCAGTCAAAAATCACTTCACGAATAAATGTTGGTAGTGATTTAATTTTTTTTGTTATTTCAATTTTTTTTTTTTTTTTTCCAGAGGCAATGCCACTCGTTGATTATTACAATAATGAGTCATAATGATAATGACTATAATAACTTCCAGGAACTCTGAGGTCCCAAAATTAGGTGGTAAGTTTATGAGTATGAACTTCAGTTTAAATGTTAGGCCCATTTATTCCCATTAAAAGGAAATATGTCAGCATATAGAACGTCTGGAATCAAAGGCAATAATGAAGTTAAAAGAAATTGAAGGATGTAATTTTAAGGTTTTTGAGAAATTTGTGGAAAACCATTAAAGCTGAATAAAGGCACTGCACAAAAGGAACATTTGCAATGACATCGCAAAAATGCTGTAGGTCACTAAAACTACTCAGTGAGAAAAATGATAAAAGGTCACAAAAACAACTGAAAGAGAAAGGAAGTAACAAATGTAGATACAGTATTTTTAAAGGATGATGATGGTAAGTACAAGTGAATGTCCTAAAGATAAGCTGTATTACTGAAGAGACAATTCTAAAGTCTTCTGGAGGCCATCACTCTGAAATATAGCAAAAGCCCTTCAGCTCTATGTGACCCCACTGTTCACTCTTGCTTGCTCAGGAGTTTGTACAATAGAGGTCCCATGTTCTTTAGTCCTGGTCAGGTATAAATACAAGAGTTAAAGAAGAGAGGATGTCAGTGCACCAGTTGGAAACAAGCCAAACCAGCCATCATGACTATGGGCAAGGCAAGTGCCAAAAGATTCGATTAATGTAAAAGATATAATTAATGAATAGCCATGCTGCTTTTTCTGCTTAGACAAATTTGCACAGCTCACTGTGAACCTCTTCATCCAAAAACAGGTTATCTTCTATGAGGACAGGAACTTCATGGGGCGCTCCTGGGAGTGCAGCGGTGATTATGCCGATATGCACTCTTACATGAGCCGCTGCCACTCCTGCAGGGTGATGAGCGGCTGCTGGATGGTCTACGACCAACCCAACTACATGGGAAACCAGTATTTTATGAGGAGGGGCGACTATGCTGACTACATGAGCATGTGGGGCTGGGGCAACAACTGGATCAGGTCCTGCCGCATGATCCCTATGGTACGCTATCAGACATAACATCCTTTTTACCATACATATATCCCAGTAGGTGATTTTATTATAAAATGACAGTGTTTGTCTCTTCCCCAAACAGTACAGAGGATCCTACAGAATGAGGGTCTATGAGAGGGACAACTTCATGGGTCAGATGCACGAGATGATGGATGACTGTGATTCCTTCATGGATCGCTACCACTGGTCCAACGGCTGCATGTCCTGCCACGTGATGGACGGCCACTGGCTCATGTATGAGTATCCCCACTACAGAGGCAGGATGTGGTACTTCAGGCCTGGAGAGTACAGGAACTTCAGGGACTACGGTGGCATGAGGTTCATGAGCATGAGGCGCATCATGGACTCCTGGTATTAAAAGTAAACTGAACTAAAGTGACAATAAAGAAAATTTGAAAATTCTAAATAGAGAAAAAGTTTTTCTTTCCATAATAATCTCACTGCATCTCCATAAAGATGTTTTAGAGAAATCTGCTCCATCTGAGAGTAATGAAGTATAATAGGTCCTCTAACAATCATGTCTGAGGGCTGCAGAATTTTCTGTAGTGGTTATCTTGCACTAATGGAGATTTATCCTTAAATTCTATGACATTAAATAAAGACAGTCACATTTTTCCTGTAATTTCATTGATGATTTATAAAGTTATTAAACACTGAGTAAAGATGCCTCATTCCAGGTTCTGACATAAAACCACACCAACCACACTACGACTTTTCCACCGTTTACCTTCAACCAAAAAATCTTATTAGAGTAATGTTTATCGAATCAGGCACATCCTGACATTTCATTAAAAAAACACATTCAAATCAATATGCAACAGAATTCAACAACAAAGTGTTGCAGTTTATAACCAGCCATCGCTAAATACCGACTCGGATCATATTTTAACCAAGTCACGTTTATTTCAAAACAATGCAGTCGACCCAGCTTGAGATTTTACTCCAGGTTTTTAGTTTTCAAGCACATGTTTTAAATCAGAAATGTTTTTTGGGCAACCTGACCAGATCTGACTCATAATTACACAGTTACTTTCCAGACAACATTTGGTTCATCAATTGCTGATGATTTGTGAGTGAATTTTATAGAGCAAAAGATATGAGTGTATACTCGCAGCTGATGTGCCAAAACGCAAAGATCTCTGCTGCTCATTTGGATTAATGTTAAATATTGACTTTCTTTTCAATAACCTGGTTCCTGATTTATTAATAGAAAGTGAAGAAAAGCAAAAGAATCTAAGTTAGTGATTGTGTCAAGGCAATTTTTTTATCATTTGAAAAAGTGATTAAACTTTAAGATTAGTAATTGGCAGACTCTTGCTACAAGTGAAATGCTCAGATAAATCTTCCAGTATGAAACTTTTGCCAAGCTTCCACAGAGCAACATCAGGATGATGAGCTTCATTCTTCCTTTACTTGCATGTTTAAAGTCTTCTGCACCGAGCTGTAAATATGAAGAATTTACTGAGGACATTCATAATCTGGTCTGAGCAAATCTTTTTAGTCTACTGTAAAATACTGTGATTAATTATGAAGTCCTGGAAGAGGACACCAATGGCACATCACTGTTTTAAAGGGTTAAACTTTTTCTCACTGTGTACTGGATTTCTGTGGCTGATATCAAGGTGTGTAGTAAAATAAATTTCAGGGTTCCTCGGTGTGGCCGATACATGAAATCACATATCTTGGGGCATTGCTTCTGGCCTGAAATAACATCATCTGTGCTAGAATATTACAGGACTTACCCTGTGTGCCAGTATGTGGAAAAATATAAACTGTGATATGAGGAAAAATACTGAATGTGTTTTGTTACCTTGGGGTATTTCATGACCAGGGAAGGAATTTATGCATAAATTGGTCAAGGCAGCACATTGGTGGAGTAACTCCGGTTTTATTTGTTCATTTTGAAACATTTT
Source organism: Hemibagrus wyckioides (assembly GCF_019097595.1). NCBI lineage: Eukaryota > Metazoa > Chordata > Actinopteri > Siluriformes > Bagridae > Hemibagrus > Hemibagrus wyckioides. Next base: position 14,189,118 of record NC_080738.1, on the reverse strand, counting down.
ACTTTAAACTACCACAGAGATCTATTTAGACACACAGAAATGTCTATTTAAGCTTCTCAGAGCAATCGCTGTGTAATACTCCAAAGCCTCATTTGTATATCGGCCTGGCGAATGGATTATGCTACTAAACTCAGGGAACAACATTCTGCTTGTGATGACAATGCACTTTTGTCTTTACAGAAACATTTTGTCTTTTGCTTTGCAAAAAAGCATTCAGAGAAGTCAGGTACATGTCATTCATATGATTCAAAAGAACACAAAAGCGTGTCTGTAGACTGTAACGACCAAAATAGCTGACTACTGAAAGGTATATATGGGTTTAGCTTGTCATTTAAAGCCATCTGGAAAACACATCACATGGAAATGTAGCGAAAGCTCTTCAGCTCTTTGTTTATCTTTGTGCGTTATGTCTGGTCAAGAGTTTCTTTGGTGTAAATAGAGGTATAAATACAGGAGTGTAACCAGACAGGTGGACAGTTCACCAGTTGGAAAGCGCTTGGACAAGTCAAACCAGCCATCATGAGCAGGGTAAACACCTCAAACATTTGTTTAATTCAAAATAATTGCTGATGTTGACCAACAACAATTTGCTGAAAGTTTCTTTCTAACAAAAGCATTGGTACACTTTTGTAAAATTAATACTGAAACTCTTCATCCAAACAGGTTATCTTCTATGAGGACAGGAACTTCATGGGGCGCTCCTGGGAGTGCAGCGGTGATTGTGCTGATATGCACTCTTACATGAGCCGCTGCCACTCCTGCAGGGTGATGAGCGGCTGCTGGATGGTTTATGACCAGGCCAACTACATGGGAAACCAGTATTTCATGAGGAGGGGCGAGTACGCTGACTACATGAGCATGTGGGGCTGGGGCAACAACTGGATCAGGTCCTGCCGCATGATCCCCATGGTATGCTATTAGGTGTAACATCCTTTTTACGATACATATATCCCCATCTGTGCATATACCCCCATCCCTATTTTGCCTAAAAATGACAGTGTTTGTCCTCTTCCCCAAACAGTACAGAGGATCCTACAGAATGAGGGTCTATGAGAAGGACAACTTCATGGGTCAGATGCACGAGATGATGGATGACTGTGATTCCTTCATGGATCGCTACCACTGGTCCAACGGCTGCATGTCCTGCAATGTGATGGACGGCCACTGGCTCATGTATGAGCATCCCCACTACAGAGGCAGGATGTGGTACTTCAGGCCTGGAGAGTACAGGAACTTCAGGGACTACGGTGGCATGAGGTTCATGAGCATGAGGCGCATCATGGACTCCTGGTATTAAAAGTAAACTGAACTAAAGTGACAATAAACACATTTTAAATAAACTAAATTAATTCAGTGAAGTGTTTTATTTTCTTCCTTCCCAGACACCAACTCTTAAATGTATTACAACAAGTAATACATTTGCATAATTTAATGGAATTTAATATAAAAGTTTTTCACATTTTCAAAGCGCCTCACTCATATTAACACTTGCTGCTCAACCTTGTATAAGACAAAGCAGTTAACCAGGCTTAAGAAACAAATCTGAAACCGTACAGTACGGTACATTTATACAAAAAAAAGTATTAAACATGAAAACGTATTAATATATCCGTTAACAGACTAAAAATCATTAACTATTTTATAAACAGCAGAAATGATTTTTCCTGTACTTATAAAATTTCTTGAATTTTATTTGATCTTCTTGAAAAGTACCTCACAACTGACAGAGGATATGATCCTGACCCAGATTTCCATGTCTCTAGCTGGATTTTGATTATGTTTCAGCATGACTATGTGATTGAAATTCTGAAAATACCGAAAAAATTCCACCTGTTATGGGCCTCCCTGTTTTCATCATTGTATTTATTTTTAATGTCACGCTCCACATTAGTGCTTAATGGCTCATATGGAAAAAGACACTATAAGAAATAGCAGTTTTTCATAGATTCATTTCTTTTTTTTTATATATCTCCTACTAGGATAAAATTTTGATTTACTATTTAAAAAGCTATAGTTGTGTTATCTGTTTTCATCTCTGTACCAATGTTATTGTGAAGAGTCTCGAGTCACGATACTCTATACACAGAAACCCAACAGCATCCTGAATCTCAAAAAGACTTATTGCTTTAAAGTAATCATTTGTTTAGCCTGATCATAAAAGTCCAATAAATCAGTTTCCATTTGTAAATAAAATAACACCATTTATATTAATAAAAACAATAAATAAAATCGATTTTTGTCTTCCCACACTCTATCCTGAAAAGACATTTTTCTAAGTGCCAAATCCTAAACCACACACACACAACTTTTCATTAATTAAGTTGGAAAGAAAGATTTATTCCCTAAAGAGCTAATGAAAAAAAAAATCCAATTCAAGCAGCTGTGAGTTAAAGACTTTGCTCAAGGGCTCAATAATGGGTCAAAAATTAGTTGCCAATTAAACCTTTAGGTTGACAAATAAGATCTAAATCTTTCCAAGGCAGTCAATCACAGTTCTAATACTAGGGAACCAATAGTCTGTGCTCTGGATCATTTTCTCTCATTCAACTGAAGCCATGGGACTAGAATGGAGGTGATTTATCCTATTTGTACTCGTTCTTGTACCACACAATGTGATCATTAGACCAATTCTTACTATAAATGTGAATACCATTAACACCCCAATTTGTGTAAGAACCTTGAGCCAGCAATGGTTGAACATAAGTATGTTCTCGACATTGTCTTTTATCAATAAAAACCTGTCATGTCTTGTGAATACAAGCAGAATGCCTACGCAGTGAACATGGTTATTATTGTGAAATCCATTCTCATGAACACTGAGGAAGACTGACAGTTTGGAATATCCCTTGTCTTAGCTTCATACTGGAAAAGGATCAATAGCTGAGCTGAAAGTGACATGGGATCAGAGACTGATTCACAGCCAACAACAAGAGCCAGAACAAAGATAGAAGATGACCTGATGGTGAATGAGGGAAATGCAGGGTCAGAGACCATGACCATGGCAGGCAGATGCCAAGACAATAAAAGACCAAGGGCAAATGAAGGGCAGGAAAACAGGGACTGAATCCGAGAGTGGAGCAGGAACTAGAACTCTAAGATGTTATGCTAGGAGCTAGAGAGGAGACTCAACAACAATGATAGAAACAAAGGCAATGACAGAGCCAAAAGAGTCTATAAGGAGTTACTGATAGAGCCAGAGACAGTGATTTTGACATATTTTACAAATCGTGACTTATGACAAGGTCATATTGATGTGAAGGTTTACCTACCAAGGAAACAATACAGTAGATCCTTGACCTAAAACATGGGTAAAAGTCGGATTCGAAAGAATCATGTTTCTCATCTTATCAGTCAGGTCTTGAGAATGAAAAATGGTTTCTTCCTAAGGTACAAATAAGAACAATGATCAAAACCACAGGTCTTGAGACAGAGGCAGGTCTGACTATCAGAAATAGGTACAGCAGTAGAGTGGAGCTTTGACAATCGGGGGGTTCTCTGAGATCTTTGAAAGATGACAGTAGAGAAGGATTCCTGGAGGCAACAGTAAAGTTCTTGGAATCTATGGAATGTAGCAAGTTATCCCAAGGTTATGGACTTTTAAGAACATCCTCCTTTTAGAACCGGGTAAAAATAAACATAAAAATTTCCACAATCTCTGTCTGGGGGTTCTGTGCCAAGCAAGGGATGGCGCTTATTCCCAAACTCCCCTAGTGGTTTGTGTGTGAGGTCATAATTGCCACATTTCTTGTCAAAATAATCAATGTCTCATTTTTAATATGTGAAATTAATAATTACTATATCAACAATCAATGATTAAGGTCCATTGATGAATAAGAAAATTAAAGTGACAATCTATTTCAAGCAAATTTAAAGAGCAGTGGTTTTCTGGAAGGTCACAACTCTAAGTAATGCAAAGAGGAGGTAAAGGTCATTGTAAATGGACTTCACTATACATGACCTCCTGAACTGTCACAGTGTTTACTACTGTAGTAGATTTTCTAGGTGAAATTTTGTTTTAAAACATGAAATCAATGGCACTAATAGATAAAACAAAGACATGAAAGATCTCCACACATTAAATACACATACAAAAAAAATTAAGTAACTCAGGTAGATACTGTATATAGGACACAACGCTTAAAGGATAACAAAAAAGTGCCATTGTGTTGGCTTGGTGAAACATTCTGAAGACTTCTGAAGACTAGGCAACATTCAATGTTCTATGGGACACTGTTTTGTGTTGCTTAGTCAGTATTTTTCTCCACAATAGGAGGCACGTAGTCTTTAATCCTGGCCAGGTATAAATGGAAGGGTTAAACCAGAGAGGATGTCAGTTCACCAGCTGAAAACAGCCTGGACAAAACAAACCAGCCATCATGACCATGGGAAGGGTAAGCAGTAAATAGTAAATCATTTGTTTAATGTAAAATGAATGTCAATAATTAAAAAAAAAGTCTTATTTTTGTTGAACAAGTTTGTTTTGAAACTCAATTTCCAAACAGGTTATCTTCTATGAGGACAGGAACTTCATGGGGCGCTCCTGGGAGTGCAGCGGTGATTGTGCCGATATGCACTCTTACATGAGCCGCTGCCACTCCTGCAGGGTGATGAGCGGCTGCTGGATGGTCTACGACCAACCCAACTACATGGGAAACCAGTATTTCATGAGGAGGGGCGAGTACGCTGACTACATGAGCATGTGGGGCTGGGGCAACAACTGGATCAGGTCCTGTCGCATGATCCCTATGGTATGCTGCCAGCTTTGCGGTATTGTTTTAATCTTAATTTATTATATATGGTGCATTTCCTAGTTAAATGAAGCTTACATTTCCCCAAACAGTACAGAGGATCCTACAGAATGAGGGTCTATGAGAGGGACAACTTCATGGGTCAGATGCACGAGATGATGGATGACTGTGATTCCTTCATGGATCGCTACCACTGGTCCAATGGTTGCATGTCCTGCCACGTGATGGACGGCCACTGGCTCATGTATGAGCATCCCAACTACAGAGGCAGGATGTGGTACTTCAGGCCTGGAGAGTACAGGAACTTCAGGGACTACGGTGGCATGAGGTTCATGAGCATGAGGCGCATCATGGACTCCTGGTATTAAAAAATATTTTCAGTGATGCGGCAACCAACAAATTTCTAATAAAATATGTAATTAGTACATCAGTGGTTTTATTGTTTCTTTCTCAAATAAATGAGTAAAAGGAGCTTTTCTCTAAGCCTTAACCATAAGCACCTACTAAAAGAGTTTCTACAGATGAGTGAAAATCCAAGTGGGCTGTTATGCTCTAGGGGAACACTATTTTTCTGGCATGCTTTGCCTCCACTTGTCCCCTTAGAGGGAAACCACTGCAAATCAATACAAAGTGACTCATAACCATTATTACATAATGAAACATTTCTATCCTGATGGACGTTGTCTCTTCCAGGATAAGCCCCACCCATCCACAGGACACAAGTGCTTGCTTGAGATGAACAATGTTCATGCCAATAGTATAGTTCCAGAGACTTGCAGATTCAGAATCAGAAGACAAATTATGTTGACTTCTATAGTTTATCATTTGTTTGTACACTCTTCCAGAAATTCTTTGGTTGTCCCTTTGAGAAAACCTGCTATACATGCTCTGCTATAAATGTCCATCTAGCTAGTGCCCTAAAAGGAAGTAGAGTTAGCTCCTGAAAACCTATGACAGGTTTGAGTTTATTAATAATATGGTGAGAGGCAGTTGGTACAATTAATTAGTAAGTCATGAATAAATATCATTGCCAATGGTCCAATACCAAAAAGACAAGCAATCAACATACCAACACAAGATGGACCAGGCAAACTGTGAAAAGTGAAAAAAGTAGCATTGGTATTCAGGTTACAGGGACATCTAGTGGTATGGAGTGAAACTGTCAGTTGAGAGCTTGCTAGTCACTGGTTTATAAATGCTGAGTTTATTCAAAGCGCTTTCTAAATGTATAAGATGAATCATTATCATCCTTTTTCAGATTTATTTGTTTAAAAGAGTATGCTACAGTTCATATTAATTTGTGCAAATGAATACAATTGAATTAAAGTATTATATTTACCAAATTAAAATAAAGAAGTTATTTTTTCCCCAGGATTTTGCATGAATTTACACTAATCAGTTTTGTTGTAAAAGGTCAAGTTGATAAACAAAATAATAATAATAAAAAAAGCTTGGTTAATAGAAACTAATTAAATACATACTGTTGCTATTTTATATTTTTACATGATTTTTACAGTGTGTTTTTTATTATTTATTTATTTGTTTATTTATTTATTTAGCATTAGAAAACTCATTGTTTGTCAGAATAAAAAAAAATGTCATTTACATTCGAAAAAGAACAAAAAACAAAAATACAGATTTCATGATTGTTCAAGATTTTATTTAAATTGATAGAAAAGGGTACATCAATTAATTTGATCGATTTCAATACCAGGAGTCCATGATGCGCCTCATGCTCATGAACTTCATGCCACCGTAGTCCCTGAAGTTCCTGTACTCTCCAGGCCTGAAGTACCACATCCTGCCTCTGTAGTTGGGATGCTCATACATGAGCCAGTGGCCGTCCATCACGTGGCAGGACATGCAGCCGTTGGACCAGTGGTAGCGATCCATGAAGGAATCACAGTCATCCATCATCTCGTGCATCTGACCCATGAAGTTGTCCCTCTCATAGACCCTCATTCTGTAGGATCCTCTGTACTGTTTGGGGAAGAGAAGCATAATTTAAATATTACTGTTATCTCCTTTTTACATGCATATAGTCTACTTTCTGAATATATAGTTTAGATCTAATAGCATACCATGGGGATCATACGGCAAGACCTGATCCAGTTGTTGCCCCAGCCCCACATGTTCATGTAGTCAGCATAGTCGCCCCTCCTCATGAAATACTGGTTTCCCATGTAGTTGGGTTGGTCATAAACCATCCAGCAGCCACTCTCCACCCTGCAGGAGTGGCAGCGGCTCAGGTAAGAATGCATATCAGAAAAATCACCGGTGCACTCCCAGGAGCGCCCCATGAAGTTCCTGTCCTCATAGAAGATAACCTGTTTGGGCAAGAATAAAAACTTTCAGAATCATTTAATATTAGAATTTTTTTTTTTTTTACATTAAACATATATTTACCTTTCCCATGGTCATGATGGCTGTTCAGTGTCCACCTGGTGAACTGACGTTCTGTCTGGTGTAAAGCTGGCTTTTATACCAGGCCAGGATCACATGCTGTGTGCCTCCTATTATAAAAAACTCCTGACCAAGCAACATGGCACAGAAGCCAACCAGTAGCTAAAAAGCTTTTGCTACATTTCTGTCTGCCGGTCTCCAGAAATCTTTAGAATTTTCTTTTAGAAAAACACCACAATAAACCTTTTTACTTTTATTTTTCCTCCACATACAATAGCCATTTTGATTTGTTACTTCTATTAGAAGTGATATTAGCAAACATCTAGCCATGTATCTTTCCATCCTCTGGGTGTTGACTTAATTTACTACACTCTATTTCATTTTTAAAGACAATATTTAAAGAGATGTTTAAAATATAATAACTTTTTGCTTTGCACATATTTAATAGGAATGAATGTTTATAAGTAACCTAAATCTAATAGTCAGTAGTTTCTAAAATATTTTTATGTGCCCTCATTTTGAATATTTTGTAAAAGACAAATCTAAAATACTGATGTTAATTCCCATATATATATATATATATATATATATATATATATATATATATATCTGATTTAATATAGTCTTTGTATCAATTACTATGTATTGATTAAACCTTTCTTTGTCTGTGAATAATTGCATGCGTAATTTAACAGCTTTAACCTCTTTATTATTATCATTATTATGGTTATTAAGTAACTGAAAATAGTACAAATGAAGGAAATCCCTCATTAAGCAGATATTTCTACAACAGTTTTGACTGTACATGTATATTTTAAATATTAAATGCCCCTTAAAATAAAAATAGTAGCCAAAAACACAGATTGTCATGAAGTGGAGGCAGACGAACGTTAGCATGAACTTTATCTGAACATCCAAAATAACAAACGAAATCATGAGCAGTAAGCAGGCGACCATTAATGGATCAATTATCCAGAACAATACAGGGAAATCAAACGGACAAATGAAGGACGGAAGTAAAAATCAAAACCTCACAAAGACTGTAGGAGACTGGTTCAATAGGCTGAACAAATTCAGCTATACAAATAAAAGTTATATATAGTAGAATAATCACATGGCTGGTGGTAAGATCATGTCGGGACCGGAATCTGCTATGGACTTTTAGTGGATCCTATAGATGAGATATGGATCCAAATGAAATAAAGCTACAGATCCAGATGAATAAAAAAGCTCCATCAGCAGCTAATTATTTATAGTTTTTCAGCTTTAAATGAAAAAATATATATATCTATTTTTGCTATTTTAATTAATGTTCAATAATAAAGATTTGGAAATTTTATCCCAAAATGTATTCCATTCTGTGATTCCGTACTTATTCTATGTAACATTAGAAACAATCACTTATATATATTTCCAATTATTACTGCCTCTCTGTAAGCAGTGCCTTATTAAGTATCTTACTTTTCCAATAATTTGTTGTTGAAATGCATTTTGCTTGTGTGCCAGATTAAAAAATTGATCGACTTTAGTAGTACATTATGCTAGTTAAAACTTTGCGCTGATATTTTTAACTTCGCAGTCATCCACTGTGTAATATTCTTACATTAGCCGCCTATTTTCCCTCAGAAACATGACATGACTTCATTCCTACATGCTCAACATTTTAACAGAAACTGTATTTATCTTGCATTTTTAAGGATTATATACTGAAGCTACATCATTTTTAGCACTGCCGTATATCTGGTCATTGGGAGTAGATGTAGCTCAGCAAGCAAGATTTGAAACCTTTAGGCAGACTGACTGTTTTTCCCACCATGAGTGATAAACTGGCTCCTTACAAACTGTGGTTGGCAGGCAAACAGCCAAGGCAAGGTTAGAAAGTGCATAAAATATTTCCAAGTTGTTTTGGTGAAATATATTAATGTTTGTTTTTTTTTTTTGGTATAGAAAGCTGTGTGCATCATTTTTGGTCAGAATCCAACATTTCTACTTTTCTGGCTGTTTGCCAGTCCAAACACATCCAACTGATCTTCCGCACACAAAATAATAATAGAGGAAAAAGCGTACAAGGTTAACCATTTGCATCAGAAAAAATACAGATTTTTGTGATTGTTCAGGATTTTATTTCAATTGATGGAAAAGGTTACATCAAAAAATTTGATTGCGTCTAATACCAGGAGTCCATGATGCGCCTCATGCTCATGAACCTCATGCCACCATAGTCCCTGAAGTTCCTGTACTCTCCAGGCCTGAAGTACCACATCCTGCCTCTGTAGTGGGGATGCTCATACATGAGCCAGTGGCCGTCCATCACGTGACAGGACATGCAGCCGTTGGACCAGTGGTAGCGATCCATGAAGGAATCACAGTCATCCATCATCTCATGCATCTGACCCATGAAGTTGTCCCTCTCATAGACCCTCATTCTGTAGGATCCTCTGTACTGTTTGGGGAAGAGACAAACACTGACATTTTATAATAAAATCATCTACTGGGATATATGTATGGTAAAAAGGATGTTATGTCTGATAGCTTACCATGGGGATCATGCGGCAAGACCGGATGCAGTTGTTGCCCCAGCCCCACATGCTCATGTAGTCAGCGTACTCGCCCCTCCTCATGAAATACTGGTTTCCCATGTAGTTGGGTTGGTCGTAGACCATCCAGCAGCCGCTCATCACCCTGCAGGAGTGGCAGCGGCTCATGTAAGAGTGCATATCGGCACAATCACCGCTGCACTCCCAGGAGCGCCCCATGAAGTTCCTGTCCTCATAGAAGATAACCTGTTTGAGTTAAAAAAATAAAAACAACATTTGTTTCACAGTTAGTTTTTCAGGAATACAGTTGACGGTGACTTACTTCCAGTATATATAATATAATATTATTTTATACTCTATATCACACCAACATCTCTAGTGCGTACCTTGCCCATGATGACCTGCTTTGTTGTCAAAACAGTTTCCAACTAATGAACTGACATCCTGCCTGGTTTAACCCTTGCATTTATACCTATCCAGGACCAAAGAGTTTGTGATTCCTATTGTGGAAACTCCTGAGCAAGCACCACACCACAGAGGCCCATAGAGAAGAGCTGAAGAGCCTTTTCTACACACCAATGTTCCACATTCTCTACTTCTCCAGAAGTCCATAGAGAGAACGTTTAGAGGATAATACATGTAAGCTTATACAAAAAAAAAGAGCATTTTAGACTGGATGTGTTTGTTGCTTTTGCCTATTGTGAACGATCTTTGTAAACATTGGTTGTGATTAGAAGCATATGGACAAAACCGTTCCATTTTCCTTGTTGTGTTAGCATGTTATACAGCCATAGCCAAAGTCTGTGTTAAAAGATATTAGAAATTGCCTGAATTGATTTTTTAGATTAAATGATTTGTTTTGTACATTCAAATCTTGTGTACTTGTAAGATGGTTAGCTACTTAGCCAGTTGGATGCAAAAAAAAAGAGTAGCCGTTGAACAATAACAATAATAATAATGTAGTAATTCAGTTGTCTCAACTAATTCCTAATAATCTGTAAGTCAACAAAGTGCTTATAGATAACACACTCAAACCAGACACTTGCTTCTGCAGCAACGTGAAGAAGAGTCACGACACATTCCTCAATGATAGTGTTTACAGTCTACATTATTATTATTATTATTATTATTATTATTATTATTATTAAGCCAAGTTAAACCTGAAGAAAAATCCTTATACAAAAATGTCACCAGTATCAGGATTTGTTTTTTTCGAAACGCATAATTTGTCTCAACAAGAGTTCAGCTTGACTTATTGCAAACCACAAACAAAATCCAAAAACATTTCAGTGATCTCTCATTTCCAATGAATTTTATTCTGTCACAAACGTTCAAAAGCAGCCTCTGACTCTCAGTAATATGCAAGTATGATCCACACAAACCATTTAGACTTGAAATTCATGGCATGGCCCAAGCAAACCTTTTTTTTTTTAACAAAGTCTCGCTCAAAGGGAATAGCCTAGAGTATTAAGTATCAACATATATTATAATCAATAGATTCCACTTAACCAGTCATGTTTTATATGCTCACTCACTGAACAAGCACTGATCCAAATGATGTTTTTCCTCATGTACTGGAACAAATGGAAATTTCTATAGAACTCTGAGCAGATCTAATTGCTGGTCAGGAAATTGCTCTAAGAGGCTATTGTATGTTCTAGTAACCCCTGGAGCTTGAAAGGTCTTGCAATATTTTACAGTATGCTATGTATTCTGACAACGCTAACATTTAACACAAACGTTCCATTCCGAATCAGCAGACACAGCCGATACTCCCAAATAAGCAAGCCAAAATCAATATTCTGTTTTCACTTACTATTAAGCCTTACAAACAGAAGGCTAGTGTAAAGTGGGAAGGAGCAGTCTAGTCTGTTGAACCCCTTTCACCTGCACTTCATTTCTCTGCTAAGGCTCTATAACAAATGTCGGATACTTGACACTGGAGTCTGGTAATGGCACAACCTCTGCTTTCTGAGAACTGATTACTGGCACCTTCATGGTTATGAGACTTGGCATGAGCGATTGTACTTGAAATAAAATAACAGGTTCTCCTGAACAAGTTTCTTATCCATGCTTCTTTTGGCAAGCCATACACCAAAGTGTTGCTGCCAGCAAGAGTCTTGACCAAAACCATTTTCTAGTTGTGTAATAACTTCTGTTCTGCCTACAGTAAAGGTAAAGCAGATTCCTTTACAAATCCTTAGCTGAATAGAGAAGGATCTGCTTGTTCTTTTGCCCAAGTAAATCTTTTCAGAAGGACTTCAAATGACTTTTAAAACTTTTCTTTTAATATCTGGTCATGCTTTTTGGTCTGAAACACTTCCACTGCCATTCATCAAATAAAGAATCAAAAAGCGTTTCAGGAAATAGTAATTGTGAGGTCTATCCAGGCGAAGTGGTGATGCATTTAGTATAATTGGCCCCAACAAACTGCTAAATTGTAAAGTGTGCTTGTAATTTGCTTATATTACAAGAAATCTTCTAAAGTGCTTACTAATTTGGAAAAGCAAGCCATTTAGCATGCCTATAAAGTCATTTAATATGTCTGGAACGTCGCTATACTGCCTAAAGGAAAGATAACACAATAACTGAAGCAGATTTCTTTACTGTTCTTTATATGGATGGATAGATGAATATGTTCGGATCTGCTCTTTAGGTCAGCCAAGCATATATTAGAAAAGGATTGGAGAAGACTCCATTTTATTCTCCAATATGTGGTAATGTGTTTTGGACTAAAAACCTCCTTTCAGCAAATACAGGACTTCTAACTAGTAATTCTGAGGCATGTCTAACCTGATGACCTGGTGATGCATTTAGTCTAATTGGGCAGCATTGAAAGTGTGCTTGAAAGATGCTTACCTTACAAGAAATCTAGCAAAGTGCAAGTGCTTACTCATTTGCAAAAGCAGCTCCAGCAGGGTCAGGTGTGGGCAGCTGATGTAAAGGTGCTTGCCATTATTCACTTCCACTTGTCATATTTGCCTTATGTTGTTATCGTGATTCTGTGCTTGCTGCTCCAAAATGTGTTTAAGGTGATGGTGTATTCTTCTGTTCCTAATGAGGTCTTTCCACTATTGTTGCCAAAGTTGAGAATGTGCAGCTTATTTGCAATGTTTCAAAAAGTCCAAAATGAAGACTTTATTTGTAATGCTGGCTTTGCAGTATTCTGAGGTTTATTTTTGGTTCAAGCTTTTTCGTTTTTTCAATAGTACAGACAACAGGAACTTGGATATTCGCCACTAAGAGAAGCTGAGGAAGTTATAGCAGGTGCACACAGCTGTAATACAGTAGTCTCATGTTTATATTTAGCTTTTACATGACAGATTGTACCACACAGGTGTCACCCAGCATGGTTACTGGTATTGGTCTACCAAATTTAGAAACAATCACTTATAATATCCAATAAGGTGGGTCTGATTTTGATGTTTTACATTAACATCAGAATTTGATATGAACATCTTTGCAGTTTTAGAGCAGGCCAGATGTTGTTTGCTTTGATTTTTTTTTGTTGGCAGGTAACCATTTATCAAAATTAGTGCCTTTTTCAAAACATAACAAATGTTCAGCTTGTTAGTGATTTGTAAGTCTTGGATCTGTGATAATCAGCTTAAGCTTCTGTTAATGCTGTGTTTTTTTAGATTCAAAAAGGATTTACGCATTTCAGTGATTTTTTTAAATGACTTTATTGGAAATTATTTTCATTTAGGAGTTCTTTTTAATACCAGGAGTCCATGATGCGCCTCATGCTCATGAACCTCATGCCACCGTAGTCCCTGAAGTTCCTGTACTCTCCAGGCCTGAAGTACCACATCCTGCCTCTGTAGTGGGGATGCTCATACATGAGCCAGTGGCCGTCCATCACGTGGCAGGACATGCAGCCGTTGGACCAGTGGTAGTGATCCATGAAGGAATCACAGTCATCCATCATCTCGTGCATCTGACCCATGAAGTTGTCCCTCTCATAGACCCTCATTCTGTAGGATCCTCTGTACTGTTTGGGTGAAGAAAACAATACCATTCAAATGTAACTTTTTTGGAGAGAAACCTCATTTTCTGAAACTCTATCTTTCTGAAACATACCATGGGGATCATGCGGCAGGACCTGATCCAGTTGTTGCCCCAGCCCCACATGCTCATGTAATCAGCATAGTCGCCCCTCCTCATGAAATACTGGTTTCCCATGTAGTTGGGTTGATCGTAAACCATCCAGCAACCACTCATCACCCTGCAGGAGTGGCAGCGGCTCAGGTAAGAGTGCATATCAGAAAAATCACCGCTGCACTCCCAGGAGCGCCCCATGAAGTTCCTGTCCTCATAGAAGATAACCTGTTTGAGTAGAAAGTATAAGATGAAAAATAGTAGCTTTCAAAATGGACACTTTTAAGTAGACATTTGTTTGATCTGTGATGCTTACCCTGCCCATGGTTGTGGTTTGTCCAAGCTGTTTCCACTGGTGGTTTGACACCAAGTCTAGTTCAACCCCTGTATTTATACCCAACCAGCTCCAAAGCACAGATGAATTCTATTGTGAAAACTCATGACCAGTAACAAAATTCAGAGGTGAATAGAGGCCATGTCTCTATTCCCTGTACCAATGGACACAGGCATTAAAAGGCTTACACTGCCCAGAGAATGCACATATATTTAAACCATTCAGGCATTTCAGACATATAGGCAGTCTGTGGTTTTGTTTCTTTTGTATCAGATCTGTTTTTCTTTTTCTGTTAGCATGGGAAAATGGGCTTGCAAAGACAAGAGGACAAACAGAATAAAATTGCCCTTTAAATTTAGCAGCATGTTCCAGAATATTCTATTGGGGCCTTGTAGTATCAAGCAGACGCTCTTCAAAAATTAAAATGATGGACAGTGATACAGAGAGACACAGGTTCCTGTGTTGGTCATTACTCTATGACATTCGAGCTAATCTTGTGCAAGTGAAATCCCAGGCTACACTGTAATATCACTCCTTCTACAGTTTTCTCTTGTTTTCCTACATAACAGACCATAGACATATTTCTAGAATACTCACACACAGTCAGTTTCATTCCCCTTCAGATAAAATACATACATTATTGATCATGGATTATAATCCTGCATCATATTAAAGCATTATACTTTATACTGATGATTCATGGTAGAGAAGCTATCCAATGATATCAAATATAGAATATCACCTAAAGGCTGCATATATATGAAAAGCGTTGCATTGCTGGTGTGAGATTACTCCAGCCACTATTAATAATGTACCGCAAAGCTTTGTTTACTGTTTGTGGAGACTTTAGGCTATGTATTCTGTTTGGCCATGCTGCTTTGCAAATATAGGAGAATAAACCTGAAATCATGAAACTGCATCTATATAAAGAACGATTTGTTAATGTAGTGATATTACAAGCCGTTATATCACCTTAATCCATACTCTAATCAGAGTACATATGACCGGGACATGTAAAGATCTGGAATATTGTGCATGTATGAAGTATTACACTCCATTATTGATCACAGTGTAGTAATTCTGCAGCAAATTAGAGCATTAGTCTATATATAGATTCGGGCTAATAATAGCTATGGGTTTGTCTTGTATACTGAATTCTAGCTTGGCTGCATTACATCATTACATAGACTGAATAGCTGTCTGTGCATTTCAGCATAAACAAAGACAAACAGGGTAGATACCAAGTCTGCAGACTGTCCATATACAGTACGAAGTAGTATTCCAGCGTATTATTAATCATTGCTGTATTAATCCCTAATAAGGAGTGCAGAACTTGTTTGTGAGAGCCACAAAGCATGAAAGGCAGATACATTTATCCATGTCATTCCTCACAACTTCATGATAACATTCCCTGCAGGATCTTTTTCACTAATCATCTGCCCCTAGTGGTCATAACAATTTAACTGTTATCAATTATTATGCATAGCTACCACTGTATCGTGGTGAGATTGGTGGAAACTGTCCTAGGGACACAAGGTGGGAATACATCCTTATCAGGGCACCAGTTTATCACAGATACACACATACATATTCACACACTCATTCCTTGATAGGCTCCTCTGAATTCCTATGGTCTGTGGGTTTGTGGCTCTCAACATAGATGATATTGAAGTCTAATGAAGAGTGGTGCTTTTATAAAAAGGGGTTGGGTTACAGTGGACACATTACTAGGCATTCTTATGAGAAATCTATATGAATTTAAATGATTGAAGATGATGTGGTTGGGCATTGTTTAATTTCATATATATGCAGTCATAAGAAAGGTAAACATGCAGATCTAGCCACATCTCAAACTTTTTTGGGAAAATATATGTATTTTTATTCAAATGGGTTTTGGGAAAATATTTTTTATAATATTATTTTAACCAAATTCTTGTACCTTGTTCTAGTTATAGTAACATATTTATATGTAACAGAGTTTAGCGAAATATGTGCTGATAATAAGACAAAAAAAATTCAACATATTTTGTGAATATTTAAAAATTTTATTTAAAAATTTCAGATTTTTCCCAAATATTTTAATACCAGGAGTCCATGATGCGCCTCATGCTCATGAACCTCATGCCACCGTAGTCCCTGAAGTTCCTGTACTCTCCAGGCCTGAAGTACCACATCCTGCCTCTGTAGTTGGGATGCTCATACATGAGCCAGTGGCCGTCCATCACGTGGCAGGACATGCAGCCGTTGGACCAGTGGTAGCGATCCATGAAGGAATCACAGTCATCCATCATCTCATGCATCTGACCCATGAAGTTGTCCTTCTCATAGACCCTCATTCTATAGGATCCTCTGTACTGTTTGGGGAAGAGGACAAACACTGTCATTTTAGAGCATCATTTAACTAGGAAATATAACAAATTGAGACTAAAATGATTCTGAAAAGCTGGCAGCATACCATGGGGATCATGCGGCAGGACCTGATCCAGTTGTTGCCCCAGCCCCACATGCTCATGTAGTCAGCGTACTCGCCCCTCCTCATGAAATACTGGTTTCCCATGTAGTTGGCCTGGTCATAGACCATCCAGCAGCCGCTCATCACCCTGCAGGAGTGGCAGCGGCTCATGTAAGAGTGCATATCGGCACAATCACCGCTGCACTCCCAGGAGCGCCCCATGAAGTTCCTGTCCTCATAGAAGATAACCTGTTTGGATGAAGAGTTTCAGTATTAATTTTACAAAAGTGTACCAATGCTTTTGGTAGAAAGAAACTTTCAGCAAACTGTTGTTGGTCAACATCAGCAATTATTTTGAATTAAACAAATGTTTGAGGTGTTTACCCTGCTCATGATGGCTGGTTTGACTTGTCCAAGCGCTTTCCAACTGGTGAACTGTCCACCTGTCTGGTTACACTCCTGTATTTATACCTGTATTTACACCAAAGAAACTCTTGACCAGACATAACGCACACAGATAAACAAAGAGCTGAAGAGCTTTCGCTACATTTCCATGTGATGTGTTTTCCAGATGGCTTTAAATGACAAGCTAAACCCATATATACCTTTCAGTAGTCAGCTATTTTGGTCGTTACAGTCTACAGACACGCTTTTGTGTTCTTTTGAATCATGTGAATGACATGTACCTGACTTCTCTGAATGCTTTTTTGCAAAGCAAAAGACAAAATGTTTCTGTAAAGACAAAAGTGCATTGTCATCACAAGCAGAATGTTGTTCCCTGAGTTTAGTAGCATAATCCATTCGCCAGGCCGATATACAAATGAGGCTTTGGAGTATTACACAGCGATTGCTCTGAGAAGCTTAAATAGACATTTCTGTGTGTCTAAATAGATCTCTGTGGTAGTTTAAAGTAAAATGTTTCAAAATGAACAAATAAAACCGGAGTTACTCCACCAATGTGCTGCCTTGACCAATTTATGCATAAATTCCTTCCCTGGTCATGAAATACCCCAAGGTAACAAAACACATTCAGTATTTTTCCTCATATCACAGTTTATATTTTTCCACATACTGGCACACAGGGTAAGTCCTGTAATATTCTAGCACAGATGATGTTATTTCAGGCCAGAAGCAATGCCCCAAGATATGTGATTTCATGTATTGGCCACACCGAGGAACCCTGAAATTTATTTTACTACACACCTTGATATCAGCCACAGAAATCCAGTACACAGTGAGAAAAAGTTTAACCCTTTAAAACAGTGATGTGCCATTGGTGTCCTCTTCC
Source organism: Hemibagrus wyckioides (assembly GCF_019097595.1). NCBI lineage: Eukaryota > Metazoa > Chordata > Actinopteri > Siluriformes > Bagridae > Hemibagrus > Hemibagrus wyckioides. Next base: position 14,171,258 of record NC_080738.1, on the reverse strand, counting down.
AGGACTTCATAATTAATTACAGTATTTTACAGTAGACTAAAAAGATTTGCTCAGACCAGATTATGAATGTCCTCAGTAAATTCTTCATATTTACAGCTCGGTGCAGAAGACTTTAAACATGCAAGTAAAGGAAGAATGACGCTCATCATCCTGATGTTGCTCTGTGGAAGCTTGGCAAAAGTTTCATACTGGAAGATTTATCTGAGCATTTCACTTGTAGCAAGAGTCTGCCAATTACTAATCTTAAAGTTTAATCACTTTTTCAAATGATAAAAAAATTGCCTTGACACAATCACTAACTTAGATTCTTTTGCTTTTCTTCACTTTCTATTAATAAATCAAGAACCAGGTTATTGAAAAGAAAGTCAATATTTAACATTAATCCAAATGAGCAGCAGAGATCTTTGCGTTTTGGCACATCAGCTGCGAGTATACACTCATATCTTTTGCTCTATAAAATTCACTCACAAATCATCAGCAATTGATGAACCAAATGTTGTCTGGAAAGTAACTGTGTAATTATGAGTCAGATCTGGTCAGGTTGCCCAAAAAACATTTCTGATTTAAAACATGTGCTTGAAAACTAAAAACCTGGAGTAAAATCTCAAGCTGGGTCGACTGCATTGTTTTGAAATAAACGTGACTTGGTTAAAATATGATCCGAGTCGGTATTTAGCGATGGCTGGTTATAAACTGCAACACTTTGTTGTTGAATTCTGTTGCATATTGATTGGAATGTGTTTTTTTAATGAAATGTCAGGATGTGCCTGATTCGATAAACATTACTCTAATAAGATTTTTTGCTTGAAGGTAAACGGTGGAAAAGTCGTAGTGTGGTTGGTGTGGTTTTATGTCAGAACCTGGAATGAGGCATCTTTACTCAGTGTTTAATAACTTTATAAATCATCAATGAAATTACAGGAAAAATGTGACTGGCTTTATTTAATGTCATAGAATTTAAGGATAAATCTCCATTAGTGCAAGATAACCACTACAGAAAATTCTGCAGCCCTCAGACATGATTGTTAGAGGACCTATTATACTTCATTACTCTCAGATGGAGCAGATTTCTCTAAAACATCTTTATGGAGATGCAGTGAGATTATTATGGAAAGAAAAACTTTTTCTCTATTTAGAATTTTCAAATTTTCTTTATTGTCACTTTAGTTCAGTTTACTTTTAATACCAGGAGTCCATGATGCGCCTCATGCTCATGAACCTCATGCCACCGTAGTCCCTGAAGTTCCTGTACTCTCCAGGCCTGAAGTACCACATCCTGCCTCTGTAGTGGGGATGCTCATACATGAGCCAGTGGCCGTCCATCACGTGGCAGGACATGCAGCCGTTGGACCAGTGGTAGCGATCCATGAAGGAATCACAGTCATCCATCATCTCGTGCATCTGACCCATGAAGTTGTCCTTCTCATAGACCCTCATTCTGTAGGATCCTCTGTACTGTTTGGGAAAAAGGACAAACACTGTCAGTTTTAGGCAAAATCACCTAGTGGGATATATGTATGGTAAAAAGGATATTACACCTAATAGCGTACCATAGGGATCATGCGGCAGGACCTGATCCAGTTGTTGCCCCAGCCCCACATGCTCATGTAGTCAGCATACTCGCCCCTCCTCATGAAATACTGGTTTCCCATGTAGTTGGCCCGGTCATAAACCATCCAGCAGCCGCTCATCACCCTGCAGGAGTGGCAGCGGCTCATGTAAGAGTGCATATCGGCACAATCACCGCTGCACTCCCAGGAGCGCCCCATGAAGTTCCTGTCCTCATAGAAGATAACCTGTTTGGATGAAGAGGATCACAGGAAGTTAGCTGAATGTGTCCAAGCAACACAGTAGCATTGTCATGTTCACTAATATACTGTTACCTTGCCCATAGTCATGATGGCTGGTTTGGTTTGTTCAAGTTGTTCCCAACTGGTGAACTGACATCCTCTCTGCATTAACCTTTGTATTTATACCTGAACAGGACTAAAGAATACATGTTTCCTTTTGTAAAAACTAATGAACAAGCAACACAGCACAGTGGGTCCATAGAGAACCAGCTTTTTCGGTACCTATACTCTACTCTTCATAAATACATTAGAAATAAATGCATACTGCCTGCATGGCAAACTTACATATTGTGTCCAAATTTAATACAAATACATTATTGAAAATATTTATTTATTTATGTATTTATAAATTCTAGTAATGCTTCACTTTTTTTTTCTTTATACAAAATATAGAAACTGTTTAAACTAGTTATTTATGGGTTATACGTGTTTCATACATGTAATTTAATTTTATAATCCTAACATCTTTTGTTAATCAGTACAGAAGCAGCTGGAGTGAAAAATGTTCAAAACAAACCTTTCAATCAAAACAACAACCACATTGTATCTACTTTAGCATGCACCTTTGTTAGCTAGCTACTATATCTATCTAGGCTAATTAACAAACACCAGAGAGTTTTGCTTCGTATTTACGAGCCCATTTTATTAATATTGTTTATTTGCATAAAATAAATAATTGTAATGTTTTATTAGACTTTCTTCATGAATTCTTTGCTAATTGTTTGAGGTTTTGTGTGTAATGTCATGACCTGATTCACTTTTCATGACTGATATAAATATTTATCATGTATTTATATCAGTCAAGAAAAGTGAATAGATATATATTATATAAATATTTATAGATATATAATTAGTTGTTGTATTTAGTTTCTCGAGTGAATTTGCATATTTATCTTAATCTGAGGGTTAAGATATGAGACAGGAATTATAAGCTGATGCTTAAGTTTCAAAGAAAGCACTTTAGTAGCATTGTGACTGTAATAACAGGGGATATTAGTAGCCCATATATGATTCATGGACAATGTAGGTTTGATCATGGTACTGTGCTGACTGGTTTCATACCTCACGCATCAACACATTTATTTCTGTTCATGAAAACTGCAAGTGTGCAAACAGGGAAAATGTTTCATGAGGAACTAACTGGTGTTAAACCAGGAAACTACACTGGACTCTGTGTGATTAAACATTTTAATGTAATAGGCCCAGTTCAGTTAACTACTGACTTACGTCTTCTCAGCACCAAGACTCTGCTCTAGTACACTTTTACATTTAACCTCAGATTTATAATTATGTACCTTGGGGTTATAAGTACAAGTCGAACAAATATTGCTATAAATAACTTCTACATGTTTTTGGGAAACTTCTGACAGACTAAACTACGTGCACCAACCTCCATTTACAGTCAGACAACTGAGACTTGGCCCATGAGGCTCAACTGATCAGCTGCTTGTAATTAATACAAAGTTACAAGCAACTCAACCTTTGTTCATCTTGTTATGCTACAGTTTCTCATCACTCACAATCTCACAATCCATCACACATTAACAAATTTACATTTCTAATAGACCTCAGTGTTTACTTTCCCTTAGAAGGACTTAATTCATACACTCTCAAATTAATTGTAACTATATTACAATTGATTTGATCTATAGATCTAAAAAGATCTGATCTGGGCTTATAGGATGTTACATAAATTCCTTGACATAAGTTACATAAGTTATAAATTATAATTCCTCACAATGGTTAAAAAGACAGAAATCTGAGAATCTGATCTATAACATACATACATTGTAGATTAAACAAAAAGACTCATTTTACTAATTTTCCTATCATTTGTTTTAGTATTTTATCTGATCTGATACATGCTTTGTGATGGTCATCAGTTGTTACCCATCTCCATAAGCAGACATAAGCTTCTAATCAATTCAGATTATAATCAGTTATTATTGTTGTGCTGCTAGAGAGGTTGTGCAAACAGAGAAATGACACACTTCCCTGTATTTCATTCAAAATTTCTTTATTTTCACTTTAGTTCAGTTTACTTTTAATACCAGGAGTCCATGATGCGCCTCATGCTCATGAACCTCATGCCACCGTAGTCCCTGAAGTTCCTGTACTCTCCAGGCCTGAAGTACCACATCCTGCCTCTGTAGTGGGGATGCTCATACATGAGCCAGTGGCCATCCATCACGTGGCAGGACATGCAGCCGTTGGACCAGTGGTAGCGATCCATGAAGGAATCACAGTCATCCATCATCTCGTGCATCTGACCCATGAAGTTGTCCCTCTCATAGACCCTCATTCTGTAGGATCCTCTGTACTGTTTGGGGAAGAGACAAACACTGTCATTTTAGGATAAAATCACCTAGTGGGATATATGTATGGTAAAAAGGATATGTCATGTCTGATAGCGTACCATGGGGATCATGCGGCAGGACCTGATCCAGTTGTTGCCCCAGCCCCACATGTTCATGTAGTCAGCATAGTCGCCCCTCCTCATGAAATACTGGTTTCCCATGTAGTTGGGTTGATCGTAGACCATCCAGCAGCCGCTCATCACCCTGCAGGAGTGGCAGCGGCTCATGTAAGACTGTATATCGGCATAATCACCGCTGCACTCCCAGGAGCGCCCCATGAAGTTCCTGTCCTCATAGAAGATAACCTGTTTGGATGAAGAGTTTCAGAATCAGTTGAGCTTTCACAAATTACATAACGTTAAAACCAATCTGTCTTTTACATAGTTTTACCTTGCCCATAGTCATGATTACTGGCTTGGCTGGTCCAAACTGTATCCACCAGGTGAACTGACATCCTGCCTGGTTTAACTGTTGTATTTATACCCGACCAGGACTAAAGAACTTGGCTCTGTTTTTTTGGAAAACACATGAATATGCAGTTCAGCACAGAGAGAGAGGCCCACAGAGAGTTTTTGTTACATTTTCATATGACACAGAAGACTTTTGAAAGGTTTCCATTGGCAAGACAATACATCTGCTGTACCTTGCTATTTTTGGTCAGTGCATCCTATAGACCTGCCAGGGCCATTTCTATGTTTGTTCCTTCTGTATCATAACCTCTTCTCCAAAAATAGTTGGAGATATTTTCTGAAACTGCCAGAAAACTATTCTAGCTCTCCATGTTTTGTTAACCCCTGTTTTCCAGGACTGCCTTGGTTTATTTTCTCATTGCACGCCACATTCGAGTAGCAAACAGAATATTTGGTATGTTGTGGACGTGTACAATAAATCCAGTGAACCCCAGAATTATTGCCAATAAATCTAAAATTATTTCACATTTCGCTAGATCGGATTAATCTCAAATTCACAAAAATGACTGAGAAAATGTTAAAAGATAGCTCGCCATCTTACTAAAGTCTAACTGAAGAGTAACTTTCACTTCAGCTCTCTTTTAAAAAAAAAAAAAATCCAGGAGTTTCTATGATGTGCCTAGAGTTTTTGAATAACATCTCGCTTATATCTATCTTCTACTATTCTGGTGACTCCACATGACTCCAAATGACTCCATATGTCACTCTGCAGAACACTGTAATTGAAATGATGGAAGTTTAACTGTATGTATCACAACATAATCAACTTAATGAGTAATGACTGGTGTATGATTATATAGTAAATGACTTGCTAACTTTTTTTATTATGGATCTGAAGCTTTTTCTATTTTTACCTCAGACAATAACCACAAATAATGCTAACAGTAATCACAATAATAATAATAATAATAATAATAATAATAAATCTTTCTATATACAAGATAATATACAAAAATATGTTGGATATTTAGATTTTTAAAAAGATGATTTGATATTGTATATGTTTTCATTTAAGGCTGTGGATATGGTTGTTAATAGATCTCCAGAACCGTACAATAACAGAAAAATAGAGTATATATATATATATACACACACACACTGATCAGAGGTGTCTTGGTACTTGGGGTGACAGATTTGTGGACATTTGTAAAACTGTCCCACTGGCAAGGTTATTCAAAAAGAAATAAATGGGCTTTTGTCTAAGATGTCAATAGGTGATTTGTCTCAATGTGTCGTAATGAACGTTCAATAGCTCGCTGTATGGTCTGTCTCAGACACTCTGTCCATCACGGGCATTAAAGAGCATATCAAGAAAAATGACTCGAGATATTTGAGAGATGGAAAGCAGGTGGAAACCGGAGCTCATCTGAGAAATGGTTGATTCAGTCAAATAGCAAAAATTACATAGCAAAAGTTTTTACCGCTATTCTGTTTAGAATAAATATATAGATTATAGTTCTGTCTGGAAAGTAACTAATATAGAATTTAAAGAATATTTATGGTTACTTAAAAGGGCTTATATGGTACACAAAAGGTCAATATATGTGCCGCATGCTGTAATACAAATTTACAAAATTACATGCTGTAAAGGGTAAATAGCTGCAGCTTAGTTCCAAATCTAACATTTTTTATCTGTTAAATAATATTACATTTTTATATTTTACATTATAATATTATTCAGTAGTTTTATTTAATGTTTTAGAACATCTAGAAAAGAATTTAGTTCTTGTTATTCTTATTATAAAATAATCTTAAAGCTACCGCTTCACCTCTGACATAGTGCCGGCACTGGAGACTCCTTCCATGAATCCTAAATTAACGTCTCCTCATAGATTTGGCAGTTTACATCTGGTGTTTTGTTTTGTTGCTTTAAAAGTCTGTATTCTACATTATATCATATATCCATACGAGTCTCATATCGTGACCACATCACCAACGAGGAGATTCATCGCCGAACCTCAACCCAACCGCTCAGTGACATCGTGACTGAGCGGCAGAATCGATTCGAGGGCCATGTCCTCCGAAAGCAGCATCCACGGCTCCCAAAATTTGCCATCACTTGGACTCCACCACGAGGAAGACGGAAACAAGGCCACCCTTGCACAACATGGCGCCGGACTTTCATTGACGACCTAAGGACCCTGGACATGGCCGCCACTGATCGATCTCACTGGAGATACCTCACCATCCAATGCGCCGAACGGCGCAGGAGGAGTTGATTGATCATATATCCATATTCGAAATACAAACCAAATCAAACTTTTTTCTTTCTTTATAACAACTTCCAACTGGTATTGAGAACAGTAACTGGTTAATGTGAGGCTGTGATTTATGCTAATCAGGGTTCTGGCTAGATCATATCACAGTGTATGGGTAAACAACAACCAAAAAAAAACTTTCTAAATGTTAATCCTGTTTTTAGGTAACTCCATTACAGGAGAATCAAAATTTCTTCTAAATCCATCTTATTATAAAATCATCCAGTATTTAGTATATTAGACATATATAGTTTTTCTTTCCTTGAGTACAATTGAACACCAAATCTCCATCTCAATGTAACAGTTCCCTTGTCTCAACCTTGTGCTATGTGCCAGAAATATCTGCACATCCAAACTTCCTCCCAGCACATCTAATGATGCAACAGCAGGAAACCCGGAGAAAGTGACACCAGCTGCTCGTGGCAAGCACTTACAGCCTCTGATTAACAGCAATATATCATGTGTAGGGTTAGCGGGTTATCCGATTTCTTTCCAGCTTACCATCTACACAGGACACTTCGCTAATGGCCGCCTCTAATTGCTCATCCAATGGAGCAGGTTTGCTTTTTTTTTTTTTGTCACGGCTATTTATAGCTTGTGTCCTGGCCAGTGTAAACATGTTCCCTGTTCTGACAAATAATCAATAGCATAACAGGTGAACACACATTGACCTTGTCTGCTAGATTAAAATTGTGTACTGCCAAGCCTTAACTCAACTGGAAATCTTTGTTCACTGTATTGTGATTCCGGATGGGACTATTTTCCAGTTCACACCTCTAATATTGTTATTTTCAAAGATTTTTTTATTTCAGACAGTTGAAACCTGAGTAGATTGCAGGACTTTATTGCAGAGTGCGTCGGATAAAATGTCGGGCAAGTAATCATAATCCAAGGGCACTGGAAAAAATCTTAAGGGAGCTTTCACACTTATTTTGCCAAGTCAGAATCAGAGCAAAATTGATTGGTTTTTGTCTTCAAATTCTATTTGCTTTGGTTTGGGTTCATTCCATATGAGTTGTTGTTGCTCTTTTGGTTGCTCCCTGTTTGGGGGTCACCACAGCGGATCACTTAGTTCACGTGTTTTAATTCGTCACAGGTTTAACACCGGATGCCCTTCTTGATGCAACCCCCCCATTTAATCCAGGCTTGGGACCAGCACTGAGAGCTAACTCTTTAGTGGCTTGGTTAGCGCCCTACCTGGGAATCGAACCCGGACCACGACAGCACAGGATCCTGCTGCTGGACCACCAGGAGATGAAAAAGCAATTAGTCAAGAGACAAGTAGGGTACTCTTAAAATTCTGCTTAAAGTTCACTGTTCAGACATCTGCCAGAGTGGGCATAGAAATCACAAAAAAATGCACAGAAAACATAGGACCAGCTCTGATTAAATAATTATAGAAATATCTAAATAATTTTGTCACTCCCCAGTGTTTATTTTCTCTTTTTGTTTCGAACACATTTCTGCTTTTCTGAGCTTCGCAGTTCACACTTATCAAAAAATCCTAATATGAACCATGTTTGATCTGCTTTCCGTCTGTGAGTCGATTCAGAGTCGAATCGCTTTCTCATTGCAAACAAATCTCTCGAGAACGCACTTTTAAGCAGACCTAAGCAACTCGATAACATCAGGAGCTCATTGTGATGAAGTCATACTAACTAATTAAATGCTCCTCGTGGTCACTGAAAGCTTGTAGTCTTATGCATTTTTGATTGGTTCACCTAACTCTGAACAATCTTCACCTCTTACGTGTGAAGACTGAAGCATGACCGAAACAAGACGGTTATGTAAATGTGTTAATGCAGCCTTCTCACCGATTATCTGGTGTTGAAAGGGTAATCGTATGGGGCAAAAGTGTTGGTGTATGTGGCAGAGAGATGAAGAGCCTGTGTGTGCATGGATAAAACTGATGTAAAAAAAAAAAAAAGGTGTTATAAATGAGAGCTGGGGAGCGCTTTCACAGTTACTATTGTTTCATCACTTTTCAGGATGAGTGAAAATCACCTACTGTATATAAAGAGCTCCGAAACACACACTGTGCGCACATACATTTCCCTCAGGGTGCCATCGTCCGAGTTTGGTGCTGTACCGGCTGCCAATAACGCGGCAGGGTACTGAGTCATAGCCTAGAAATAAATACATGCTACAACAACATGCCAGGGAAATAATTTGGACTTCAGTGTACAGATTTTAGATGAAAATATGAACGCATTTCTTTAGCAGACATGACACTACGACTTCATGAAGTCCGAGCTGTGCTTGGACCTGCTGATGACAAATAAGCAGAGTGGAAGAAACATAAAAAGCATGTCCGCTATGTCTCGGAGGCCAGCAGTAGGTGCTTTGCAGGTAAACCTCACTCCCCTGATCTCAAGAGGCACAATAGTGACTGATGCTAGAGGCCGTAGTCTTTAGCCTCCTTGTTAGTGCGCCTGCCTCCCATACTGGAGAGTAGGACCCGGGGGGTGGGGGTTACATCTACAATACAGCGAGCAACAAATGCAGCATGATCTCATACTTCAAGGAACCATCACGTAGTATCATGTGTGCCCGGACCTTTCCGCTCATGTTTCTGTTTTGCTAAGAAGGTCAAACAGAGCGGCTTCACTTCCATGTTTTGACATTCATTTTTTTCGCTTACCCTAGCATGCATCTTCCTCCCGTAACCTCAGACTCGTTGTTTTCCTCGACGTACATCACTTTTAATCTAACTAGCAATTACGCTGATTTGGTTTCATTCTTCTGTGCCAGTTAACTAGATATGGTGTGCTTGAATTGCAGGGAGTTAATTATCATGTTCGGAGTAATTACCATAATTGGACTGTTGTATAAGGCGAAATAACAGTATCTTTTTAAACACGAAACGCTCTTCCAGAACGTTCCCTTGCTCCCTGTGTTATTAGTGCACGCGTGTTAGATTTGATTGAGCGTTCTGTGTGGTCCTATTAATTTACTAATTGCTCAGAGAAGTGAGACACATCACTGAAAACAGACGAAAACAGACAAATTCCTTTTGAGATTCTTTTAAGTATTTTTTTTTAATAAATACCTGTTAAGAATAAAATGACCGTATTCCCAGATTGGCAAAAGCTTGAGGGCTTTTACACTGGGAATTGTCTAGCGCTGAATTGATTCAAAAAGGTCTACCGATTTAGTGGCGTATCACACCAATTTCTGACTTCTTATTTCACAACAGATCGGGTTATACATAAAGCAACACCTGTTGACTTGATAATTATTCCTGACACACACCGAAGTGTTCTCGGTTATGGAGCCGTTCCGTGGGTATGCGCTAGAAACCAAGTGCACCAGAAACCATAGGATTAGCAGGAGGCACAGCTAGGCATTCTCCATCCGTTTCTCTATTACTCTAAAGTCCATCCCTTTTTCTCTCATTCTATTCAATCTGCTTTCTCCTTCATCTGATGGCTTCGGGCTGATCCACTAATGTCGTTTCAGTGAGTGCACGTCCATTTCAGTATCGTCCTATCGGCTTTCTCTTTTCATCCGTCTCTCTCTCTCTCTCTCTCTCCCCACAACTCTCTCTTTCTTCATTCTCATGTCCTCCCTCTATTGTGCGGCTGAGATTAGAAGGACAGTGAGGTGTGGCGAGGGCAGAGTGGAATCTTATTTGGATTTGGCCGTGAATGGACACGGCGAGATTGCAGGAGATCCATCGGCTCTTTTTCGGGCTCCCCTGATGATTCCTGTCTTCCTCTGTCACTGGTGTCTTGCCTTGCATCACAAAAAAAACAGGTTTTGACAGGAGCAAACAGCAGCACAGCTTGTTATCATGTTGGAGAAGATGCCTTACTGGGTGATCACGAAGAGGTGAAGTGACACATCTGAGTCAGTACAGATGTTCCACAGCATCAAGTTTACCATCAGGGTAACTTTAGATTAGTCTGTTCATGAAGCTGTACCTTAAATCGAATCAAAAATTCTTTATAAGAAATTGAGTAGGAATAAAATTACTCTTGTATCCAAACAGACGAATGAAGCTAGTTGAGTGATAAGTGATGAGCTCATCCTCAAAGATCCAGCTGTTGGCTTCAAGCTCTCAACCTTCTAATCAAAAAGCTATCCACCGAGCCTCATCTTCCCTGATGAGTAACAAAACCGTCCCCTTCAGAGCACAAATGCTTGTCACTAACACGGTATCCTCAAGGGTACATCATTTGTACCTTTAGTATGCACCTTCCTCCTGGGAATGTGAAAGTAGTCTACATTTAGAACTCATCCAAATCATATAATTGGGCCTTAAGGACCACTGTTTTACCTTTGATGGCACAAATACATTATTTTTACCCTGGCAAACCTGTACAGTCCATTATTCTGACAGCGAAGGATAGAATTGCATATTATTTAAGCTTTTTCTGGAAGAATTCACAGCAGGATGCTGAGTGCTGGCAGTCTGGGTTAATATAGGCAGATCCATAATGTGGTGTAGTCAAAATACAGCCAATTAGGAGAGGAAACTAGGGATACAAACAGAGTAGGAGACAAGCAAACATTCTAAGAAGTACTAGAATAGTTTTTCTGATTCATATTAAGATTTGGATTTATTGTTTAAAGTTAAATTTTGCCCAAATACAAAGACTGGTGGTCCAGTTGTTAAGGATCTTGTTAGGACTCTCACCATCATGGCCTGGGTTCAAGTCACAAGCAGGGATCCAACCTAGACACTATAGGGGGTTAACTCTCAGTACCAGTCTCAAGCCTGGATTAAAATGGAAGGGTTGCATCATGAAGGGCTAAACATTGCGTAAAACCTGTCCTGTGGATTGGGATTCAAGCCCCAACACCGCCACCGTTGGGTCCCTGAGCAAGGACCCTACCTACTCCAGGGGTGCTGTATCATGGCTGACCCTGCGCTCTGACCCCAAACCTCCAAAGATGGGATATGCGAACAAAGAATTTCACTGCGCAGTAATGTATATGTGACAAATAAAGACAACTTATGCATATGGTCCACTGTGGTGACCCCGAACAGGAAGCAGCTGACAATATCAGCTAACATCCATGACACACATTTCTGTTATGACTCATTTTATAACGTCTATGAAGACTCGTTTCCTTATCGGCCTCGCCATTTTCTTATTCCCGCTGTTAATAAAACAAACAAACAAATAATAAAAAAAAAAAAATGAAAGAAATGCAGCTTGTCATGTTACTGAGAAACTGGAAGCGCAAAATTAATCACCACTTTCTGAGTAATCGTGCATGATAATCAGAACACACACACACACTTATATGCCGTCAATCATTACACAGACTACTCAACTTCCAGTCTCCTTCATAAGCTCCACACTGTGAAAGCGTGACGCCATGTAATTCACCTCATTCTCTGTGTAACTCCACTTTTTCTGTACTTTAGAAGACAAAACTTCTAACGCTCTCATGCCCGACGAGTCACTGTTCCTCCAGTTTAGCGCCAGTGAAGGAGAGAAATCCAGAAACTGGGTTACATTGCCAATTCCCTTTGAGATCTGTTTGTCTCTAATGTTCAAATTTTAATCTGTTTATATTTAGCCGTGTCTCTCGCTCAATGAATAATGTATTTTCACCTCACGCAACTGCATAGAAAAAAGAAAAGAAAAGCGTATAAAAACACTCCTTTAGGGACACTTTTGTGTCAACCACGCTAGAGGTTGATGCCACTTAATTGAATTTAGAGGTTTGTAGGAGGTATAGATAAACACTTTACCATTCTACATTAATTCTTCTATGATCTCTATGGATCCAAAGAAGAAATCATGCAAATAAATAATTCTTTAAAAAAAAAAAAATGGGGCTTGTGTGCTCAAATACTGCCTAACAGAATTTGTATGGATTCATAGAATAATAATTAGCCATGGAGACTTTGGAAGATCAATGTCAATGGCATTAACTGTGCTGGTATAATCTGTTTACTTGCGCATTAAGATGATACAGAATAAATCATCTGGGGTAGTTTTTTTTACTAGATGTGTGTGTTATAAGAAAGAAACGTTCATGTCGATGAATGACTGTGGCCAAATACCTCCACATTTCCAAGCAGATGACTAATGCAGTATCATAACGATGGAGAATTAGGTAATGCTATGGAAGAAAAGTAAATCTGGGTGAATGTATTTAGGTGTTTAGCCTTAATGCATATGTAAGGGAGACAATTTGCAACACACTAAGAACGAAGACCTTCCATGTTATAAACAGGAAGAAGGAGGACATTGATTGAAAAAGATGAGCTGATATGACAGTGTGTGTGATTAAATGTGTCCTTGAAAGTTCTACCTTGGAGTTATTTCTAAGTATTAAAAAAAAAAAAACACTGGGGATTGTTCCAAAAAGAAATTTGAGGTTAGTCACAGAAGCAGCAACAGAGATATTTAGATTAATGTATTCATGCATAGCACATGCAGAGTTGTTGTAAAAGTAAATATATTAGGAAGCTGGAATATGCAAATGCGATCCACAGAAACTATAATTTGATTTGTTCTGTAAGCTTGTTGATACTTTTTTTAGTGCTTGGATACACAGCGGAATTGGGATTTTTTTTCCAAAACACTATCTGTTTTTAATCTTTAATTATAGAGTATGCTTTTGAATCTTTAAAGTCTCCAAAATAAATGATAGATATGATTATGTGCTATTACGGTAACATCGGTTTTCTTTGCGGAACAAAAAAAACGCCTCAAAAAGAGTCGAGGAATCTCAAAATGAGCAAGAGCTCAAGTCTGTGACCAAAAATCTCCCTGGTCACATCTGCCATGTTGCATAATTGTGCCACTGTGCCATCATGTGGTGCCGACAGTTTTTGATTGGGCGTTCTGATAGACTGCTGATCTGAAATCAGCACTGACACCGAGAGGGACACTGAGACAAGTTGGCAGATTTTTAATGGAAGACGCCGCAAGAGATGAGATCTGTCACTGGCATAATTTGATGCGAATCTCCACTGCCGTTAATTTGGACTTCTTTCCCCCCAACAGAGACGTTTCCATGATTTTTTTTTCTTCCCTGTTTTCCATTTTTCATCTCTGCTTTTGTTTCTGGATGTTCTTAATCCTATGCAAATCCTATGCGGCGGCAGCTGTCGCCAATTCTGTATCACAGTTCCTTCTCTCTCTCTCTCTCTCTCTCTCTCTCTCTCTCTCTGACAGTGCCATAGTGAAAAAAACAACAAAGACGGAGAAAGAGAGAGAGAGAAAAAGTCAGAAAGGAAGACATGCATGAGTGAGAATGAAGGCAGTGAAAGTTTCCTCTCTCTATCTAGAAGGTTGGCTCAGTTCTCCCTAAATGAAATATAAGCTGACTCGCACCGACACCAGAGCAGATAGCTCGCTGTAAGATTTAATATCCAGTGGAGAATTCGGTCAATTAAAGCCCAGTCATGAATAAAGAAATCAGCCTGAGATGAGCCAAGAGAGAAAACTAGCAATCGAATAAACACACAGTTTCTTTAAACCACAACGGTGTTGAATTCTCAGTTCTCATTGGTTCAGAAGGTGTGAATTGTCCATAACAGCGCTGCTTGGACGGCGATTTCGCAGGTTTGTGTTAATGCACTCATGTATGCTCTAATATGTTATGTTTTCTACAGTGAATATATACATCATATTTTCTTAATTAGATGTGAGAGCAAAAATAAATGAATAGCTTGATAATTAAAGTTGATGATACATTATATCCAACAGTCTAAGTTTAAATATCATCGTCATCACCACCACCACTACTTGTGTGGTGCTCTGGGTGTTTGTTAAATGTAAATTATGTAAATAATCCATCCATCCATCCCTCTTCTAAACCTGAGGGCTGCAAGGAACCCTGGGGATTCATGGCACAAGACAGGGAACATCCTTACACATCCACAGACTATGGACAATTTAGAGCTGCCAATCAGCTTACAACACATGGGGTAGCGGTAGCTCAAGTGGTTAAGGCTCTGGGTTGTTGCCCGGGGTTTAAGCCCCAGCACCACCAAGCTGCCACCGTTGGGCCCTTGAGCAAGGCCCCCAACCCAACCTGCTCCAGGGGTGCTGCATCATGGCTGACCCTGCGCTCTGACCCGAACCCCCAAGGATGGGATATGTGAAGAAAGAATTTCACTGTGCAGTAATATATATAAAGACAACTTAATGTCTTTGGACTGAGGGAGGAAACTGGAGTACCTACACATACACCAGGCGAGGACAGGAATCCAGCCAGTGGTGTGGGGCAAATTAAAAAGCTTACAAGTAAGCCACCATGGCACTCTTTGTAGTAGTAGTAATAATAAGAGTAAAAACACCACCACCACCACACACTCATTGTGCCAACGCCACACACAATCTGAATTCAAACCAAAACCACATGCTGTCATTGGAAAATAATGAACTTTTGATTGGTAACAGTAACTCCATTAAATCCACATCACCACCGTTGTTGATTATTTTCCTATCACCGCACCAGTGTCATGTTCTAGTTCTTCATGGGGGAATGAAACTGGGGGGGTGGGATGAATTGCTGCTGAACATTGAGCTGAGAGTGGGTCTGGCAGTCGTAATGATCGAGGATCGAATCTGTAATTAGTGTAATATGAATGCTGGAAACAGGATGAGTGTTGGGTGTTGTGGTGGTGACTGCTGCATTTAAGGCCTCTTGTCAGCATGTGCCAAGAATAAATGAGGAACCATCACAGTGCTAAATGACTGAAAATGTTACATTACCACAGAGCATGTTGCTAAACACAAGGTCCATTACTCTGTAGTTTAATCAAATCATGCGCAACTCTTAAAGCTTATGACATAACAGCCCTTAGAGCAAAATGCAATTCATATAAGCTCAGTCATGTGACTTAAAATCTAAATCAAACAAGCTCCCGGAATTCCAGATCAGAGAAAATACCCATAATTCTCTGACTGCCACATAACTAATGTTACGACACTGTCATAAAACTATGAGCTTCGCATAAAAGCTAGAGAAAATGTGCGTAAATCTGCCCTAACAGTCTCATGCACTTGCCATAAGCAGAAATACGACATTCTCTTCATTTGAGGGCCGGAAAATATACATAACTCTCTTTTTACAGCGTAAAAGACGTTAGTGTTTCCACGGCTAAGCATTTTTGGATTTTCGCGTATAAAACCGTTATGAAGCAGTAGTTAGCGAAGAGGGAAAAAAAAAAATCTTGATCACAACAAAGGCTAAAATTGCTACCTCATGTGAGTTCATAAGCATCAGCGTGAACATTTTCCAGCATTTGTTTATCAAATATTTATGCAATGCTTATGAATGTGTTATAAAGGCTGTATGTAGATAACCTTCAAATAGTATGACTCTAGATTTTTAACGTAAACCAGCCCAAAAGTGCCTTAACACAACATTATTTTCTGGTATGGATCATATCAATGGGCTTGACCACCAGTCCACCCTACCAGCTTCAGGCTATATTTCAAAAGGGTTTAATTCTGGGCATCCACATTATCTTGGATATTTTTCTGAAACCGAGTGTAAAAGTATCACCAGAGGTCATAAGACAGTGATAGGCTGTGTGATCCCTATAGACACACACAGCAAAGATGCACTGACCTTATCACCAGCTACCTTTTAGAATAAATATTTATGTGGTTTTTAAATATTTCTAACTCTTCAGAAATCATGAGTTGTCACCCAGACACACTGGAATCGGCTTTATATGTAAACATTGTGGTTTCGTTATTGATGTGTATGTCAGAAAACACTACAGCGTGTCCAAGGGACAGCCAAGAGCGACGTTAAAACGATCTTAAGGAAAAGGAACTGTGACATTGGTACTGAAATCCAATTTTCGCTATTATGACATCATTAAAAACTCAACCCGACTTGACTAACCTGTATCTGTAGTTGTCATATTTACCTTTTAGCATATTTTCAGCTGTGTGTGTGTGTTTTCAAGCTTCTTACTGCTGAGTAGACATCCACGTAAACGTACAGCTGTTCAGCTCATCTCTCTCTCTACACACACACACACACACACACACACACGTCACCCTTCTAGATTTTTCCTCCACCTTCCAAGGTCCTATCTCCTTGTAAGTGTATATTTAAAAGGATATATGGTAGATGAGTCATGTTCTAATTAGTACTGAGGCCCATGCTAGTCTCTCTCTCTCTCTCTCTCTCTCTCTCTCTCACACACTCACACACTTTGACTTGTGTATTACTCTCGCTAAATGATGTTGAACATAACAATAACCTTAGCTCTGTGCCTGACTCTGTGTGTGTGTGTGAGAGAAGTAGTTTTTCTGTTAAACTTTCAGAGATGAGGGTGGGCTCTGCGAGAACTCTGTGAAATCGTGCTGTTTCTGTGAAATCTGTCTCTCGTGGTGTTCTCAAATTGGCCCAACATTAAGGAACCGCAATGGCTGTCGACTCAACGTGCGGATAACGTGTGACAAACAAACACCTGCCGTCTGCGCGATAAAGTGTGTGCGCGTCTGTGCTTTGTACCTGACAAGTGTCGCATGCCACAAAAACAGAACTCTACACATAAAAAAACAATCTTTGGATCTGGAACAGTCGCATATTTACGGCGCCTATATCTCCGCATCCGTTTGCTTTGATTCATCGGATGTAAAAGTCAAGGTGTGATTCTATCTAGTCCCATTTTGTTTCCATCACAACCCCAACATCTCAACCTCTCTCAGTGTGACTGACAGGCTCGGTTGCCGTAGCGGGGTAGGGTTGCCGCGATGCCGCCCGATAAAGTGATATAGAACAGATAGCAATTTGGGCTACAATTTAGGAGGAATTGAGGAAACAGAGAGCAAGAGAGATATAAATACAGAAAGGACGTTAAATAGAAACAGAAACCTCACACACACACACCATATTTATTATATAGCGTCAATTCATGTGTATAAGCAAAAACTAGTTGGAGGGACATTTATGAGAATTTCTATTCCTCTAAATTGAATAGTAACTCATGCCCTCCACCTTTAAGTTGGAAATCACTTTAAACACTCCACCTCTCTCTCTCTCTGTCTCTCTCTCTCTCTCTCTGAGTGGATGTTTATGGCAGGAGGTGATGACTGTGTGGAGTGCTGTTCCAGTACATTAGTGATTTATTACTCCATTAGTTACTCCTCACTCCTCTCTCTCTCACACACACACACACACACACACACACACCAATTTAGACAGTATAGCACTCCTCAAGGGGCCCGGGCACCACATTGCCATTTCACTGTGTACTCACATTTTGTGAGGTCTAATTGAAAAATAAATAAATACACTGTGATAGAAACAGAGGCTGCATTCAGGTTATCTTATCTGGACGGACACTCAGAACACATTTTATTAATCTCATCTCGACTGGCCGAAAGGTGTTTTCTGTAAGAGCAGCTCGGACAAAAGTCACGGCTGTGGGGTTTATAATAATGTGCCTGTTCCAATGTATTGTAGTTGCTATAGTAACAAGTATATAAGATAGGAACCAGATCATTTTTTCCCGTAAATGCTGTTTTATTATACAGTATTTTCGGAAAAGAGTCCCCAGTGTCAGCACTGATAGAACTTAATCATGTAACAGTGACTCTCCTTCACCTTGTCCACATCACACCACCCCATGAATGGTCAACAGCATATCCCTAAGTCTTTCCTTTTCCTCCATCGCTATAAAAAAAATGGCTGAAAATAATAAATGATACAGCTAAACCGGAGACGTTGGCACTGCTGCTTTGTATTATGTAGCCAGATGGAATTAAATGATATCTAATTCACAAAACTAGCAAGATGTTTGAGTTCCTGTCTGCTTTTTTCATTAAAAAAAAAAAAAAAACAACCAGTGTCAGGGGTTTTAAATCTACATTGTCTGTTGTATGGATTCAGATATAACTGGATTGTAATGTTTGATATCTTGTTTATGCTTTTCTGAGTGACAGAGAGAGAGAGAGAGAGAGAGAGAGAGTGAGAGAGATTTGTTCACCTCACTGACACAGTAATATAAATAAAGAGCTTTTGACCTGATTTTTCCATTGTACGCATTTAAACTAAGGAACGTGCATTTGTTCATACACTAAATTAATGCTTCTAAAGCAGACAATTGCGTTTATTCGTTAGACAGATGCTTTTACGCTAAGCAATTTACAAGTAAGCACAATGCTGCAATTTGTCTAGGGTGAATGGCTTCGTTCCAAACCCCCAAAGTGGTTCACTTCCAGTCTAGCCATTTGAACTGGTAGACAATTGTTTGACATATATTGCAGTGGAGGGGAAAAATAATACTAAACTAAACAAAACCATATAGACCTCAGAGGAGTTGAAAGTGGTCTTCAGTAATCCAAATCCAAGGGTATTAAGCAGACAAGGGTCAGAAAGACAGTCAATAGTACACACCATCGACAAGGGATAATTTATAGAGTAGCAACAAACACGGCAAAAGGTCTAGTACACGGTAAGACGATCAAGAACGATCAAGGTCTGGGTCTTGGCAATGAGCTAATACACAAGAGTCCATCATTACAAATTGTCCAGAAAGTAATAACACAATTTCTAACATGAATTAAAATGTCTTCTGGCAGAAAGCGGAAAGGTTCTTGTTATAATCTTAAGCAGACTGATTAGCGTGTCTTAGAATAGTCCATATGTTAAGATACAGTTTGTTGTTTACAGACGTGAAACAAATAATCTTGAATCGGTTCAGTTCACCCATCAGAGTAATCACAGTTTAGAAGACAAAGAGCTGCAGGGGAGAGACGGTTTTTCTCTGCATGCTGAAGAAACACTTTCAGGTTTTCTTTCTCAGTGTTAGTCTCCTGGAGGAGACTCTGGATCATTAGAGCAAATCCTGACCACCAGGTCAAGTCTGAATTAGCGGTGTAAAAGATTCCCAAACTGATTCCCTCAATTCAGTGATTCAGGGACTGAATCAAGTCGTCAGTCAGGACTGCTAGAAAAACACACTCACGTATACAGAAGGTGGTCGAGTGTTTAGAACCATTTATTTTACATATTAATAGCTCAGTTACTGTGGAGAATCCGTAAAGCTCGAAGATTCTGAAGGAGCTGTATTGATATTGTAACAGTTTCAGTTTACTAGTTTCCGGATGCCGGGAATCTCCACGCATCACATAAAGATGAAATATGAAGTTCAGACACTTCTAACTGGACTATGAATCGTTAAGAAAAATCCGATCAATTTCAAAAAAGCAATTGAGGTGCATGAAACTAATGAGGAAACAAAGTCGATAGATTTCAATTAGAGGAAGAGGTTTAGTACAGTTAGTTAGCACATCAGTTATCAGAATGAGAGGGGGAAATTGTGATCAGTGTGACTTGGAATGGTTGTTGATGCCAGACTGTCGTTTAAATGCTAATGATCTCCTGGGATTTTCACACACAACCGGGGTGGAGGGAAATAAAAGAACCGCATGGAAACACCTTGATGATTAGAAAGATCTGAGACGAATGGAGATGTCCATTCTGTGAAAAGACAGCATGAGGTTCCACTTCTGTCTGAACAGGAACAGGAAGCTGAGGGTGAAGCTGGGTACCGCCTCGTGCAAACTAGACGGTTGAAAGTAAGCCGACGTAGGAAGGGTTTCGTTTAACACTTGTCTTTTTAAACAACACACACACACACACACACACTCATAACCTTAGCTGGTGGAGTGTTATTTTAATGAAGTCCTGTGTGGCTTTAGAAAGTCAGCACTGTTTGCCTCACCAGAAGTACAAAGCACACATACGAAAAAATCTTGTGTCAACTCTTTACCATTTCCTAGGAAAAAAATAAAAAATAATTGGACAATCATTAATAGGTACAATTATTCATTCATGAGCTTTTGTAGAGTAGAAATGGTCACATTTTCTTAACAGCCACGAGAACTCTGAGTGCTGGCAATTAAAGTTGAATTAATTCGAGGTGTGTGAAAAGTGGAGTAATACGGATTTGGCAGTTCATTAAGTGGAAATTCTGTCCGTAAGCTAATGATAAAGGGTTATTAGCTAAATACGACAGGAAAGGATTCTTTAAACGTTACGGTGTACTTGGAAATGTTTTAGCTAGCTAGCTAAATCGACTCTCCAACAGTAAAACCAATACAGGAACTAATATTTGCCAACATGTTGTTCAGTTGCTGTTGTTTGAATGTCTTGAACGGTTGTTAGCTAAAATATTAGCTAAATATGACCTAGCCAGCTTCTTGCACTCCTGAACAATTAGCTTACCCATCAAATGATTAATTTTAGACAGTACAAGTGACTTAAGACTACACAAGAGCTAGCTAGTTAACTAATAAACATCGAGCTGACAGTAGAAGTGGTGAATTTTAGCTTCGAGCTTCTAAAGTAAGTCCTGTCAATTCAAGTTTTTTGACAAGAAAGGAAGAAAAATGTAACGGAGAAAGCGCAGACTTTTGCGGTAACTTAAACGGAAATTAAAAAATAGCTTTTATTTCTTTTTCGCAAAGTCGTTGTTTAGCATTAAATGTAGACATGACTTTTAATGAAATAGATTTTTGAAAACAGGCTTTTAATTATTTCCCTAAAATACGACGATACACTACGTTTTACAAACCAGTTTCCAGGGAACTATGGCTAAAACAGTTGTAATAAAATATACTTTTATTGTCTACAGCTAACCGTATTTTACTACAAACGTGCTCCAAGTATTTTACTGTCAAATTTATAGGTTTATTCCCCCCTGATGCATCATTTCTTTCTTTCTCTCTCTGTTTTTTATTTTTTTTTGGTTACAATGACTTTTTTTTTTCCCCTCTCCAGAAAGAATCCATCAAGATATCATGTAACGCTTAGTCCACAAACATCCCCACATTGCACACACATACTGTACGCAGACATACAACATGCAGACCGTCAAAGTTGTTTTAAAGTCAAATGGATTGTAATAGTAGTCAGAGCCGTGCCCAGAGGAAGAGGTAATGTGTAGAACAAAAAACACTCATCAATTTTAGATGAGTAACCGTACACGTTGCGGTCGCACGCTTACAAGTGTAAGATTCCAAACCAGTGTGTGTTTGAAAGCTGTGCACATGTGGGGGAATAGAGAGAATGTACAAACCACACACACACACACACACACACACTCTTACTATACAGGCACGCAATTAGACAGACACTAACTCCGCCCCACACTCTCTCTCTTACTCTGTTTGTCACACACACACAGTGTCACCATGCAAGAACACACACACACAAACATGCTGACTCCACCTCTCTCTCTCTCTCTCTCTCTCTCTACTACACACATAAACCCACTAACATCAAATGCACTAGGCTGAATTGGATTGACTCCGGCCCCATCTCGCTTGCTCCATTTCTCTCTCTCTCTCTCTCACCTCACGTACACACACACACACAAACACAGACAGACACCCATGTTGAACTTCTGCTGCGAATAACTGGAACTGTCTGGACACCTGCTCATCACTTCTGATTCATAAAAAATCCCCTCAGTGCCAAGCATGTGTGTGTGTGTGTGTGTGTGTGTGTGTGTGCCTGAGGCCACTAATCCAACAGTATCAGGATAATGTAATGATGTGCACATTAAATTAATGAATTACTAATCCACTAGGGGCGAGACAGGTTTAGTTATGCTGCATGAGCTTAGCTAATTACGCATTATAGAATACAAAAAATAATACACTTTATTATTCTAAAAAGTATAGCGGTAAGGTGGGGGGAAAAAAACAAAAAAAAAAAAACAAATCTAGGTCATATGAGGTAATGTGTGCAGAAGTGTGTGTGAGAGACCTACTTTGGTAGGCGGTGCAGTATCGGTTACCTCTCTCTCTCTCTCTCTCTCTCTCTCTCTCTCTCTATCTATCGGGGTTATTCTATAAAAAGGTGCTGCATAGCAGTGGGTCCCTCTGGTGCCCATTACTGCCTGGCTTCCATTCATCACCAGCAAGTAAGCATTTCACTTCCATGTGCACCCACAGAACTCCAGGAGCCATTCATTAGCAGACACTTCCCTCTTTCGTTCTTTTTTTCTTCTCGTTCTTTTCTTAGCAATGGTCACACCGTACTCCCGAGTCCCTTCCTGTACTTCAAGGAGCTGGGCCATTTCTGCTGACGAGCTAGTCTCGTCCCCACACTCTCCCTACACCTTACCCTCTCTCTCTCTCTCTCCCCATCTCTCTCTCCATCCCTATAACTTTCCCCCTTGGTATCATTACACTTAGGTGTCTCAGTGCTGCCCCCATCATGTTAAATACCCACATTGCAGCATTAATGCTTTCACAACATCTAAACCCACTGTGAATGCTACAGAATTCTTTATTATTATTATTATTATTATTATTATTATTATTATTATTATTATTATTATTATTATTATTATTATTATTATTATTATTATTATTTCAGATTTTCAGTACATTTGTTTACTGTGCTCACAGTGACATTTTTTGCCTTATGTCACTTATGATGCTTTCAACTAAAGGTGGAATTTCTGAGCCCCAAACTTGGATAAACAGCCTCAACTTAGAATTCCTAATCAGCTAATCGGGAATGTTGCAAGGTCTCCTCATTTCCGAGTTGAGCAAGTGACATCCGATCAAAATGGCTTGAAATTTCCCCGTCTCTCTCTCTCTCTCTCTCTCTCTCTCTCTCTCATCCTTGGCAGTAAAAGTACCACTTCTTACTTAAACTGATTTATGCCATATGTACAAGTTCAAAAGCTCACACTTTTGAGGAGGAAAATATAAAACAGCTGGCTAGTTTGTCGCTAATAAAACACAAACATCTGCAGCATCCACTGTATTTCTTCCCCCACATCGTAGCTCCGATGCACGGATAACCAAAATGACGTAATTCCAAGAAAAGTCGAATGCAGCATTAAAATCTTTCTATGTTGGTCATTGGTGTTTTGGTTTTTTTTCTGGTCTTTATTTTACTATTGCTACATATAGCTAACTACAGAACGTTAAAAAAGAAACAAAATACCAATTTAACCACAAATCAGATGTTTTCACAATTCCTGTTGAAAGTATTTGACAAGTAGAATAGTAAAAACACCAGAGCTGCTCTATTTTTAGCAGCAGATATTAACACAGCGTTTTGCACATACCAGGTTTTTGCACATTACATTATTATCGCTTATACCTTTAAATTTCTAGCATTTAGTATTTTTCGTTATATTTTATTTTATTATATTTTATTTGTTTTTCTGGGTTATATTTTTTTTATCTCTAAATTCTAGTATTTAGTATTTTGTTATATTTCTATTTATCTATTTATTTATCTATTTATTTATCTATTTATTTATTTATCTATTTATTTATTTATTTATTTATCTATTTATTTATCTATTTATTTATTTATTTAATTAATTTATTACCTTATTACCCATGTTTGCGGATACTCCTGGAAGTTGTAAATTTCCCATTGGGATGAATAAAGTATCTATCTATCTATCTATCTATCTATCTATCTATCTATCTATCTATCTATCTATCTATCTATCTATCTATCTATCTATCTATCTATCTATCTATCTATCTATCTATCTATCTATCTATCTATATCACATGAATTACATGTGGGGAAAAGAATAAACGATTGCCTTATAGTATTTTTATTTAATGTTTATGAAACGTTAGAACGTTGCTTCCAGTCTTAACAGACGTTCCACAACATTAAAGGTAACGTAAAATGGTTTACATAAAATCTTATTCTTGTCTATTGGGAATAATGCTGTATAAAACAGATGTTATTGTTATTTTTTTAATTATTAATTTATTATTGTGGTTACATACAAACCTTTTAGCGGTGAGGAAATGCAACTACAGACCTACAGACCTACAGATTTAAGGGAGTCGTAGCTCAAAGGTAATCAGTCCTCATTTCCTACTGATCCTAAAAAATCTTTCCGAAGCAGTTTTAAGGCTTTACTGGATGTTTAGAGTATGCAGAATCTCATCTAGTCGCAAAATATCCTGGATTTATTTCTGCATTTATGTCTTAATTGACTTCCTGTCCCAGTGTGAAGTGGCCATGCCGTGCTTGGCCTGTTAGAGTGTGTGTGTGTGTGTTTCTGTTTTTACACACCTGATTCAGCTCCTGAAGGGTTTGCTGGAGTTAGCTGATGAGCTGAGTCAGGTGTGTTAGAACACACTCAAAAAAAAAAAAAAGTTTACACACTGACCTGGTGCACTGCAGGACTGGCAAAGACTAGAATAAAACCCTGCGATGCTCTATGTGATTAATGAAGGTTTGAATGTAAATTCTAAACAGTTTCGGTTTATAAGCTTTAGGAAACATGTAGTGTTCATTTAAATAACATTATTTTACATAACATTCTACACATGCTGTATCTGCATCACACAACTGTCACCCAAATGAGGATGGGTTCCCTTTTGAGTCTGGTTCCTCTCAAGGTTTCTTCCTCATACCATCCAAGGGAGTTTTTCCTTGTCACAGTCGTCTCAGTCACCTCAGGCTTGCTCACTTGGGATAACATCTAGGACTGTTTGTCTGTTTATATGTTTGTTGTTTTCTTATGTCGTTTCTCATGTAAAGCTGCTTTGAGACAATGCTCTTTGTTAAAAGCGCTATACAAAAATAAATTGAATTGAAATTGAATTACCCAGTGTCTCAGATTTACTACAGTTAACTCAGAGCATGTGTTGAGATAGGCAAGCTCTGAAGCTGAGCGATGATGATGATGATGATGATGAGGGTCCTCAGTTTCATTCTAATGTCAGCACCTTCTCATTTCCTGTTTAAAAGCTGCTATTTTAACGAGAGGAAATATCGACATCCCAGGTGATATACCCAAGAAATATATTTCTCTTTGTGTGATAAATCTTCCATAGCACATAATACCATGTATAAAAAAAAAAAGAAGAAGAAGAAGCTTCTGCTTCTGAGAGCGTGGCTTATGCATTTAAAGCCTCCGAATGGAAGGAAATGTTTGTGCACAATACTCCAGTCTGGCCAATCCACCATGGAAAAAAAAGAGAGACATCGCAGAAAGAAAAAAAAATCACGATTCTTAATCCAATTTAAATCAGTAAGCTTTACTGGCAAGTTACACTATTGCCCGAGCATTACGTGAAAGCGAACGAATACTCAGCAGTGGAGTGGAGAAACTTCTTGCTCACTTCTTGCTCTTTCGTTTCAGACTCAAGAATTTTCCTAGCTAACGTTCTCCAAACCTCAAAGTAAGTTTAAAGCCAAAATCTTTCCCTGAAAGGTCCCCTTACGCTAAATACATTGATCAGCTTGTCTGGTTTTTAAAAGTATGTATGGGTTCTGCAAGCTAGCAAGCTAATCTCACAAGAAAATCCAGGTCTAACCCTTACTGTTTTACTACAACAGTTACTGTGAGCAGAAATATATATATATATATATATATATATATATATATATATATATATATATATATATATATATATATATATATATATATATATATATATATATATATATATATATATAAAGCCAACACTCACCAGTTTAGCATTGTGCACCTCAGTATATTCAGTGCTAGAATAGAAGCAGAAAGCTTACATCATAGCTACACTGGTCTTATCTGCCCTATAAAACTTATAAAGTATCCCTATAAAGGAACAAACTTCCAACGTTCTGGTTTTATCAACTAGAACGTCTCTAGACTAATATTAACTTAAGGAGCCGATCAATGTTCAGATCAATGATTTAAAAATATTTCTGGGAAAAGCTCAGATGTCTGGTCGTCATGGAGACACCATGTGCTTCTAACAGGAATGTAGTATCTGTACTACTTGAAATAATACTGGCGAGAGAGAGAGAGAGAGAGATCTGCAGATCTAGGAGTTATAATAAACTAGAACATGTGAGCAGTGCCTTCTAACAAAACTATATGTTCCCTGGTGCCTAAAATCTAGCTTTTAACATCCAGAATTACCACACTTATCCATTCTTTCTAAAAGCTGTCTCTTACAAGATCTAGTATAAAAGAGCCTCGATGAGAACATTCTGTCGCCCGGCACAATCTGTCATATTTGATGCATGATTAAGAAATCGAAGATAAATATCGCCCGCAGACACAATGAGAGAAGGAAAATGGCACCATTATTCACTGCGAGTAGGAAATTAATAAGCTGCGGTCTTAACTCAGTGTGCGTGCGTGTTTGTGTGCGTCTGTGTGTACTCGTTATCTCGCAGGCCTCCTGTTTCTCTTTCTCAGAACAGGAGTTGCGAGCTGTTGCCAGTTCTTCAACAAACATCAAATGCATCAGCGTCCTTCGCCGCGCAGCTAAATAAGGCTTGGTATGTACTGGACCCAGAAGGGTGGGAAAAAAAAGAGAGACAGGAGGATAGAGAGGGAAAAGAAAGAGTGGAGAATGTACAAGATGTGAGGAATAAAACGGCTGTTCGAGGAAAATAATCAACAACAGTGTAGGTTGATGGAGCCTGATGGAGCATCTTCTTTAACACAGTAATCCATTTATTTATTTCGAAGTTTGTCTCCATCTATCCTGAAGACATTGCCTTGGAAGATATCTTACTACCTGCTCCAAAGTGCTGACCACTGGGGAGTCCTTCCATAAATATTAAACAAATGAGAAAACATCACCATGACGACGATTGTTCTATTCGTTTTTTTTCCTTTGTTAAGTAAATAACACATGTTAAACTTAGACAGAAACGCAAAGGTATAAATATCAAGGAGCAGCAGAGGAACTAAAATAAAAAAAAAATCAGAAAGGGAAAAAGAAAGAAAGAAAGAAAGAAAGAAAGAAAGAAAGAAAGAAAGAAAGAAAGAAAGAAAGAAAGAATGTATTCTCAACCCTCAGTTGGACGTTAAACAAGCCGTGTTATAGATTCTGCTGCCTCTGCCTTTGAATCTACACAAGACGTCCAATTAAGAAGCCCTGATTTGAAAACTCCCACATCGCACTGGGTCATCTCCAACACACTCGCATCCCTGTTTCTCTCTCTCTCCGTTTCGTTCTCTCTGCAGAGATCCTTCCGAAGTCTCCCGCAATGCCAGGGCTCTGAGCTCTTTGACCTGTGAGATCAATACTGATGACTCTCATTTGATATTGCGCTATTCATCATGGGAAAGTGCTGCAGCGCTAAGCGGCCTGGTTCTCCAAGGCAAAGTGTTCTCAGATGTGGGGGAAGGGGGGGGGGTCGATCCTCCGAGGGAAGCCTCGGATAAATAAATAACTCCAACTGTGGACTTTAAAGCTGAGAGGAAATATTACCAGCGTGAACAAAAGAGGAGCAGTGTTTGGATTGTGATTACACATTTATTACTAACCTAACAAGTTGATTAAGTAAACTCAAAGAAATCGGATTTGAGGTTATGACCGAAGGCTTCGGCCGGTTAGATTATATTCCTACTCCCTGACTCTCGCTAAGCAATTTTAATGCTATTACTGATCCACAAGCCATTACTTAATGCTCCGAAATACTATTAGATTACAGACTCTCTTTTATATAAACCGATCAGCCGTGACATTAAAACCTCGTCCCCTCTTGTACCGGCAAAAGAGCTCTGACCCAATAAGACACGGACTCTATAAGACCTCTGATGATGTGCAGCGGTATCTGGCACTGAGAAGATCCTTTAAGCCCTTAAGTAAGTTACGAGGCGAGATCGGACTTGTTTGTCCAGCACGTCCTACAGACGATCGATCGGATTGAGATCTGGGGCATTTGGAGGCCGAGTCAACACCCTTGAACTTCCTCATACAATTCCTGAATGATTTTCGCATTGTGTCAGGAAGCATTATCCTGCTATAAGACAATGATGTCATTAGGGAATACAGTTCCATGAAGGAGTGTACTTGGTTTGCAGCAATGTTTAGGTGTCAAAGTAACAACCACATAAATGCCAAGACTCCAGATTTCCAGAAGAACATTAGCCCACTGCCTGGTGCCTTCACTTCCACAAGATTCATCAAACCAACAGTCCACCTTCTGTCCATACTCTATGGTCCAGTTTGATGGCCACATGCACATCTCTGTGTTTGTGTTTTCATTTTATTAACTCAAAAGGGAGAAAAACAGACAAGCTGGTGACAGGAATGATTCTGTACAGTGGTGGGCTGTCAGGGTCAGCAAGGCCTTCTCTGCTGGCCTAAACAGCAGTGATCTGAATCACTGACTTGCATTTTAATATATTTTTCCATGAATGTGTATTAAATTATTCCCAATAGTCTATTCTCTACATTTCATAGCTTTTCTCTTGGTTGTGCTGCTTCCAGTAGTGTATATTTATGATAAGAGTATTTATCCAATCATATTTCAGCCAGTGGCTGACATCATGTGTTGCCAGGGTGAAAGAAATCTGCCGTAAGGCCTTCAGAATCAATAGTGCAGGCGCCCGTAGCTTCAAATAAGTGGCGATGAAATTGTTACCTTAACCAATCAGATTTCGAGTTGGCGTCACTGGGGCCATCTAGCAGGCATACGATTATGTCCGCAATTTCCCGTCCTTTGATTGGATAATTGGAGTAGTCAGAGGCAGCGACCTGCACAAACTAAATAAAATAGATATATATTAATTCACAATGGCTGACAGAGGAGAAGAAATCGATTTGGTCGCAGACATCTTTATAAATGCATTTTCAAATAAAATTGACTATTTAATGCGAGGTGTGAAATATTGTAGCCTAATTTCTTTTTTACTTAGCAGTTGATTAGTATCTATTGCCGTGGTGTCATAATGATGGTATAGAGGTGGATTAATTCAGGAAGAACACCAGTGAAGGTGTAGGTGTGAAATGTACGGCCTGCCACTGACTCTATAAACAGTCGATTAATTAAAAATTCCTGTGGTATAAGAGGAATAAAACACTTCCCGACGTGCCGTGAATGGAAAACAATTCCAGGTAGAAACAGTACCTCCACTTTGCATCACATGTTACACCATGCCAATGTTGATCACTTTCCTTCCATAAACTTTATGCCCTGTCAATTTTTATTCCTTAAACACAGAAGACACATTCCATTTAAGCTTAAATTGAACTAAACCAGCCATCAGCAGCAGTTCCTCCTTCCCCTGCCTCCCTCTCTCATTTGTAAAGGAAATGAATATTCATTTCACCGTGGGGACCGTGTGTGACCCACTCGCTCTGTATCTCTCAGGGTTTGTTCACGAACAGAAAACTCAGGAACAATTTCACACGGCAGTAATTAATCACTACACCATCACTTTTCTCTGGATTCCAAGCCTTTACTCAGGAGGGGGAAAAATAAAAAAATCATGAATCAAAAATATCATAGCAGGGGTGTGCGAGAGAGAAACACAGCATTGGTCATAATGAGAAGAGTGTGCATTTTTGACACACACACAAAGAAAATAAGCATGTTCATGAATAAGCGTTTCCACAACTGTAGTGTAGAGAAGTGGCTTGGCTTTTTCCAGTGAATCAGATGCAGAAATATTTTAACACATTGGAGTCGTCGTGTGAGCGTGTCAGATTTTCTGAGGAACGTTCTGTCAGTGTGTGAAAAAAGTGCGCTTGTTTATTTCTTTATTTATTTTAATCACACAATCTGTAACACAGTACAGTCAAACATCTTATTTATCTAGTTACACGGTATATCCCTTCCACATTATATATATATATATATAGGGCATACAGTGTATAAACAATTGCTTATATTTTACTATATTCTACATTTATTTACCGAACTATATAAGAATCTTCACTACCAATGTCCCTATTGTCACATGACCTACATTACATTTGTATAGGGAACATATTTTTGGGGGTGTTACAGCATTCATTCACATAAAATGTGACCTAAAAACACTAGTGGAACCTCTCTGGGGAAAAAAGAAAAGCAAAAAAAAAAAAGGTATAGTATAAAGCCTCAGTCTATAAAGAGTGGGTCGTATATCTAGCTTCAAATCAAATTCGTCGGATTTAGAGCTTAGAGGAAGTAACAAAACTGGTCTAAACTTTCATTTAGCGCTAATGCTAAAAAAGAACCCGGAGATATTTCCAGGGTCATTCGAACGCTTTGCTATCAAAGATGCTTCACAACCGATTTCTTCTCGTTTGGTACTCGAGCGATTCCCAGGTGGAAGACTTTCTGACTTTGACATATTTGATCACAGATGTTAACATGCATAATTTATGAAAACGATCATAATGTTTAGCCAAAAAGCTTCTGATTTTTTAAAGGCAGGTTGCCATAGTACTTTGCATGAAGGGGGAAAAAAAAAAAAAAGACAACTCAAATGCCAGCACTGTCAAGCCTAGCATGTGTGAATTCTGGCTGTTCCTCTACCTACATTACTTCAGCTCAAAATTGCTGTGGACTAGAAATGATTGTTTTTAGCCACTTAACCTACAACAAACGTGGCATTTTTTAAACAAATTTCACTGGTTTCTAGTAGAATAATCATAAACTACTTCACCCCTGACCAGGCAGGTTACTAAAGATGCATCATGTTCATGTTAGTCTTTCTTTGTCCTATGATCTTGATAACGGACTCGCTAGCACCCACTTTTTTTGCTTTGCTTTGGTTCCTAGTTCTAATACATAACTACTCCTAATAATCTGTCTCAACCGGATGCCATGTGGTCTTTTAAGGCAAGCTTACGTTACATTTTATTTCATTGTACCGCTTATCCGATCTATTCTCGGGTCACGGGGACCTCAGGCGTCATCGGGCATCAAGGCAGGATAAACCCTGGATGGAGTGCCAAGCCATCAGAGGGCACACACACACTCATTCACTCACGCAATCACACACTACGGGCAATTTAGAGACTCCAATCAGCCTAGAAGCATGTCTTTGGACTGTGGGAGGAAAGTGGAGCACCCGGAGGAAACCCAGGACGCTGGAGGTGTGAGGCGAACGTGCTAACCACTAAGCCACCGTGTCGCCGCTTACGTTACATGTTAATTTAAAATATTCATTTAGTAAAATATATATCTATAGCATTATTTACAGTGTATGCTCATTTGTTTTGTTGATTGCATAGGCCACGTGAAGGTGTAATGTCAGTGATTTGAGCAGTAAGGTGTGTGAATGTCTAGAATCCCCTTTGCGTTTGTTGAACATAATGAAAGTGGAGTCCTGCAGGATGGCAAACTATGTCACACACCACTGAGCTGAAACCACTAATTACCAGCCACAACAGACCGGGAATGTCTCATCAGCCTCTCTCTCTCGCTCTCTCTCTCGTTCTCTCTCTCTCTCTCTCTCTCTCTCTCGCTCTCACACACACACAAGTTCAGTCTTACATGCTGCACCTTAAGTTATATATCTTGTCAGGAAAAACATCGTCCAAACAAATCGCATACCAAACACGGGCACATATATTATTTTGACAAATACAGTACCTTATACACACACACACACACACACACACACACCACATACTTCCCACTCTCTAGAACCCACACACACACAAAAAGCTACAAGCAGATGGTTCATCCTCTTGGCAACACTCAATATTCTCCATCAGACTTATTAAACTAACTCCTCGTAGCTACGAGATGATGAGATGAACACCTATTAATAAAACCAATTGCACTCAGAGGATGAAGCTCACCGTGCGTTGAAGGACTTCTCAAAATGCTGCCTCCGCATTCAGCTTCCCCGTTCATTCATTTCGTTTAAAACCGTATTAGCTATGCTAATATTTCGTCTTCCCCTGTGACTAAGTTTTATTTTTCACTCGGTTCGGCTATAAATCTTTTACACGCTCAAAACTCTTGTGATTCCATGTCACTCTTTTATCAGAACACTGGTGTATTTGGGACGTTGGTTTTTGGCTGCCGCAGGATATAAGCTGCAAGGCAAGTCACAGGTTTATATATTAGTGCCCTTGTTCTGTGTTATTTTGCTCTATAGGAAGAGCTACGGGGTGTTTTCCGAAGCAGAAATGGGTTGCGAATGTAACAGTGGGCCTCATTTATAAGGACGGATTCGAACCGATTTGTCCGTAAAATCTTTCGTAGAAAAATTTCGGAAAAGAAAAAGAGTGTGTAAAAAAAAATAAATTAATTTAAAAAAAAAATGCAAACCTTGACTTGATCAAATAAATAAAATATAACGTGCGCATGATATCGGGTATTTTATTACATTTATTCATTATATATCATTATTTATTTCAGGGCAATTAATAGAGCAAAAAAAAAAAGTTGAAGTATGAAGACTAGTCATTAATATTATTGCCATTGATTAAAGACCAACTCCATTTGTCTCTTCCAGAAGACTAGGTCGGACCATCTGCTGCCCCAAAATTCAACTCAATCACATCACAGTGTGCTTAGAAGAACCCCAGTCTAACCGTGCCCGACACTAGAACACCGTCAATAATTTATGACTCAGGAAGCAAGTACAAACAGAACGGCTGACAGTTCATTGGTATTTCTATTAAATCTTAATGTCTGGTAGCAGTCCCAGTCACTTCTGCTAGGTTATAGAGCACATGTCGAACATCTAGCAGTTGGTGCTAGCAGAATCCACCTGGGTGAGCTTGCATAATATGTATGTTGAGAAGGAATTATGCACATACACGGTCCCTCTTGGCTACATTATCTCTGATGGCTGCTTATTGAGTTACCATGGAGGGAAGGACGAATTTGCATCATCATCATCATCATCACATATTCCAATGCTATATCTAATCTCTCACCGGGAATCTTGATATAAACACCACATCTGAGAATAATGAGTAAAATCATTCTTATTTACATTATTTTTTTTACCGCTTCCTGTTATTCCCTTAAGTTTAGGATAGTCAAAATGAATTGAACTAGTTTGCCGTTTTCAAGCAATGTGTGCTTGACTCAGATTCAACGTGATTCCGGAAAGAGGCAAAAGAGTTTAGAGGAAGAAAAGTTTTACATGAAGCACATGTAACTTATTTACCCTGTCTGCTCCTACATATGTTTTATCTGACACTTTGCGCTCTTTTTCTTTAAAAAAAATGATTAAGGTTCCTTTCTTTTCCCCTTGTCAAATTCTGACATCGAGTAGAAATCTTGTCATTGCTGCTCTTTAAATCCATTTTCAAAAGATTCAATTCTCAGGTTTCAGGTTGTACAGAGAGAGAGAGAGAGAGAGAGAGAGAGAGAGTCTTTCAGACGCGACCCAGATTCTGGGAATGGTTTCCTTCAGGGATGCGACCTAAAAGTGTCATCCTCCAAAAACACCGCTTCCTCACTACTCATACACACAAGAGCTGATGCATTCATTTGGATATCTTATGAAGGAAATATATGTGGGATAAACAAGCTGAAGAGTAAGAGTCTTGTGGTCTTATGTAATGACAGTTGAAGAGCTGGACTTATTGGTGTATAGATCTATATTATTTGATATGTATATACTATATCTATGTATTTATCTATTGGTGCATATATCTATGTATCTATGTATCTATCTATTGATGCATATATCTATGTATCTATCTATTGGTGCATATATCTATTGATGCATATATCTATGTATCTATCTATTGCTGCATATATCTATGTATCTATCTATTGCTGCATATATCTATGTATCTATCTATTGCTGCATATATCTATGTATCTATGTATTTATCTATTGGTGCATATATCTATGTATCTATCTATTGGTGCATATATCTATGTATCTATGTATCTATCTATTGGTGCATATATCTATGTATCTATGTATCTATCTATTGGTGCATATATCTATGTATCTATGTATCTATCTATTGGTGCATATATCTATGTATCTATGTATCTATCTATTGGTGCATATATCTATGTATCTATGTATCTATCTATTGGTGCATATATCTATGTATCTATCTATT
The DNA here is from genome assembly GCF_019097595.1 of Hemibagrus wyckioides. Lineage (NCBI taxonomy): Eukaryota > Metazoa > Chordata > Actinopteri > Siluriformes > Bagridae > Hemibagrus > Hemibagrus wyckioides. The sequence continues at coordinate 14,136,610 of NC_080738.1, read as the reverse complement.
GGTGCATATATCTATGTATCTATCGATTGGTGCATATATCTATGTATCTATCTATTGGTGCATATATCTATGTATCTATGTATCTATCGATTGGTGCATATATCTATGTATCTATCGATTGGTGCATATATCTATGTATCTATGTATCTATCTATTGGTGCATATATCTATGTATCTATGTATTGGTGCATATATCTATGTATCTATGTGTCTATCGATTGGTGCATATATCTATGTATCTATGTATCTATCTATTGGTGCATATATCTATGTATCTATGTATTGGTGCATATATCTATGTATCTATGTGTCTATCGATTGGTGCATATATCTATGTATCTATCTATTGGTGCATATATCTATGTATCTATCTATTGGTGCATATATCTATGTATCTATCGATTGGTGCATATATCTATGTATCTATGTATCTATCTATTGGTGCATATATCTATGTATCTATGTGTCTATCGATTGGTGCATATATCTATGTATCTATGTATCTATCGATTGGTGCATATATCTATGTATCTATGTATCTATCTATTGGTGCATATATCTATGTATCTATCGATTGGTGCATATATCTATGTATCTATCTATTGGTGCATATATCTATGTATCTATGTATCTATCGATTGGTGCATATATCTATGTATCTATGTATCTATCTATTGGTGCATATATCTATGTATCTATCTATTGGTGCATATATCTATGTATCTATCTATTGGTGCATATATCTATGTATCTATCTATTGGTGCATATATCTATGTATCTATCTATTGGTGCATATATCTATGTATCTATGTATCTATCGATTGGTGCATATATCTATGTATCTATGTATCTATCTATTGGTGCATATATCTATATATCTATGTATCTATGTATCTATCTATTGGTGCATATATCTATGTATCTATCTATTGGTGCATATATCTATGTATCTATCTATTGGTGCATATATCTATGTATCTATCTATTGGTGCATATATCTATGTATCTATCTATTGGTGCATATATCTATGTATCTATGTATCTATCTATTGGTGCATATATCTATGTATCTATCTATTGGTGCATATATCTATGTATCTATGTATCTATGTATTGGTGCATATATCTATGTATCTATCTATTGGTGCATATATCTATGTATCTATGTATCTATCTATTGGTGCATATATCTATGTATCTATGTATCTATCTATTGGTGCATATATCTATGTATCTATCTATTGGTGCATATATCTATGTATCTATGTATCTATCTATTGGTGCATATATCTATGTATCTATGTATCTATCGATTGGTGCATATATCTATGTATCTATCTATTGGTGCATATATCTATGTATCTATGTATCTATCTATTGGTGCATATATCTATGTATCTATCTATTGGTGCATATATCTATGTATCTATCTATTGGTGCATATATCTATGTATCTATCTATTGGTGCATATATCTATGTATCTATGTATCTATCTATTGGTGCATATATCTATGTATCTATGTATCTATCGATTGGTGCATATATCTATGTATCTATCTATTGGTGCATATATCTATGTATCTATGTATCTATCTATTGGTGCATATATCTATGTATCTATCTATTGGTGCATATATCTATGTATCTATCTATTGGTGCATATATCTATATATCTATGTATCTATCTATTGGTGCATATATCTATGTATCTATCTATTGGTGCATATATCTATGTATCTATGTATCTATCTATTGGTGCATATATCTATGTATCTATCTATTGGTGCATATATCTATGTATCTATGTATCTATGTATTGGTGCATATATCTATGTATCTATCTATTGGTGCATATATCTATGTATCTATGTATCTATCTATTGGTGCATATATCTATGTATCTATGTATCTATGTATTGGTGCATATATCTATGTATCTATCTATTGGTGCATATATCTATGTATCTATGTATCTATCTATTGGTGCATATATCTATGTATCTATGTATCTATGTATCTATCTATTGGTGCATATATCTATGTATCTATGTATCTATGTATCTATCTATTGGTGCATATATCTATATATCTATGTATCTATGTATCTATCTATTGGTGCATATATCTATGTATCTATCTATTGGTGCATATATCTATGTATCTATGTATCTATCTATTGGTGCATATATCTATGTATCTATCTATTGGTGCATATATCTATGTATCTATGTATCTATCTATTGGTGCATATATCTATGTATCTATCTATTGGTGCATATATCTATGTATCTATGTATCTATGTATCTATCTATTGGTGCATATATCTATATATCTATGTATCTATGTATCTATCTATTGGTGCATATATATATGTATCTATGTATCTATGTATCTATGTATCTATCTATTGGTGCATATATCTATATATCTATGTATCTATGTATCTATCTATTGGTGCATATATCTATGTATCTATCTATTTGTGCATATATCTATGTATCTATCTATTGGTGCATATATCTATGTATCTATCTATTGGTGCATATATCTATGTATCTATCTATTGGTGCATATATCTATGTATCTATGTATCTATCTATTGGTGCATATATCTATGTATCTATCTATTGGTGCATATATCTATGTATCTATGTATCTATCTATTGGTGCATATATCTATGTATCTATCTATTGGTGCATATATCTATGTATCTATGTATCTATCTATTGGTGCATATATCTATGTATCTATGTATCTATCTATTGGTGCATATATCTATGTATCTATGTATCTATCTATTGGTGCATATATCTATGTATCTATGTATCTATCTATTGGTGCATATATCTATGTATCTATCTATTGGTGCATATATCTATGTATCTATGTATCTATCTATTGGTGCATATATCTATATATCTATGTATCTATGTATCTATCTATTGGTGCATATATATATGTATCTATCTATTGGTGCATATATCTATATATCTATGTATCTATGTATCTATGTATCTATCTATTGGTGCATATATCTATATATCTATGTATCTATGTATCTATCTATTGGTGCATATATCTATGTATCTATCTATTTGTGCATATATCTATGTATCTATCTATTGGTGCATATATCTATGTATCTATCTATTGGTGCATATATCTATGTATCTATCTATTGGTGCATATATCTATGTATCTATGTATCTATCTATTGGTGCATATATCTATGTATCTATCTATTGGTGCATATATCTATGTATCTATGTATCTATCTATTGGTGCATATATCTATGTATCTATGTATCTATCTATTGGTGCATATATCTATGTATCTATCTATTGGTGCATATATCTATGTATCTATGTATCTATCTATTGGTGCATATATCTATGTATCTATCTATTGGTGCATATATCTATGTATCTATCTATTGGTGCATATATCTATGTATCTACCTATCTATCTGTTGGTGTATACATCTATCTATATTATATATTTGTAGATGTGTAAAATATGTGCATCCCAAAATTGGAACACACCCATATTTTTGGTTAAAACCAAAGTGGATGGAACCAAACAATTTATTCAAAACTCTGTTCAGACGAGTATTTACTGGAGACATTTTCTGGCCGACTTCTTCCTTATCACCTCAATTAATTCACACCTGATTTTTACACTTTTTCTGTAATTTGTCTCCAGATTTTGGCCTTTTCATGCACGGCTAAATAACTTTTTTTTATTGATGTAGGCATGTTTCAAAATAATATCCTCTTCTGTCTCAAAGAATCTTCTCTTTCCATTTTGTCCTCATTTCGTGCCTTTAAGTCTCAGTGAACATTTCCTTTTATGGGGGTTTTATGGGCGTCACTAAATGCAAATGAGCTGCAGCATGTACACACTTTGGACTTTGGAGCTGATTTACATTTAACAACATAATCATGTGACTATGAATTAAATCATTTTAAAAAGTCGCACAAATTTATTACAGATTTATGAATTTTTCAATATTTGATCATCAATATATGCAACTGGATTTAACCGTGAAGTGGGAGTGGTCTAAACTGAAAGTAAACAAATAGACAGAAAGAAAGAAAGAAAGAAAGAAAGAAAGAAAGAAAGAAAGAAAGAAAGAAAGAAAGAAAGAAAGAAAGAAAGAAAGAGCCTAATTTTCTGGTGGCATACAATGAATAAATAAATAAATAAATAAATAAATAAATAAATAAATAAATAAATAAATAAATAAATAAATAAATAAATAAATAGAAAGAAAGAAAGAAAGAAAGAAAGAAAGAAAGAAAGAAAGAAAGAAAGAAAGAAATACATTAAATAAATAAATAAATAAATAAATAAATAAATAAATAAATAAATAAATAAATAAATAAATAAATAAATAAATAAATAAACAAACAAACAAATAAATAAATAAATAAATAAGCAAGCAAACTGCCTAATTTTCTGGTGGCATACATTAAATAAATAAATAAATAAATAAATAAATAAATAGAAAGAAAGAAAGAAAGAAAGAAAGAAAGAAAGAAAGAAAGAAAGAAAGAAAGAAAAATACATTAAATAAATAAATAAACAAACAAACAAACAAACAAAGCCTAATTTTCTGGTGGCATACATTAAATAAATAAATAAATAAATAAATAAATAAATAAATAAATAAATAAATAAATAGATAGAAAGAAAGAAAAATACATTAAATAAATAAATAAACAAACAAACAAACAGCCTAATTTTCTGGTGGCATAGAGCCAGGTCTTAGTTTTTTTGTATGTGTGTTTGTTTATTTGTTTTTTTAACTTCCCACTTCATAATTAAATCCAAATTGCAGATACTGACACAGATACTGATATTTGGAGCTCTAACAGATATAGACACACATAGTGGCATTGTATTACAACCCTAGTCGTAGGTGTGCCTGCCAAAATCTCCCAAGGTACGCCATCACGTGAACCTCAAGGCCAATAGCATGAGGATTTCCTAGAGAATGATGAATATCCTGGACAGCATATGGTCTGGGATACCATACAGGCATTGCAGCTGTAGTTTCATTTTATATAGTGATTTGATGATCTAACAAAAACATATCCCTAAAGCCTACATGAGAAAGAGAATTTCCCCTTTACAGTGCCAGCGTGTGCGACTTTGCTTAAAATAGATACGCAGTCGAGTTGTTCCGATAATTACTTTGAGATAATGAGTTGTCTACATACACCCTTAAATCAGTATAAAAAAAAAATCGTCTTGTATACTTCCAAGCGTTCTTTCATCATTTAAATTGAAATCACACACACACCAAACACGCACCGTCTCCGCAAACAAGCGCTGAGGAGATGAAAATGATTTACTAGCTGGGCCTAGCAGCACGGGAATGATTATTTTATTATTCGCTGGTGTTTAGAAAAGTTTGCTTCATGCATGAATAACATCAGTGCACAAAAACAATGTTATTCAATGAACTTTTATTCGTCTTGTACTTCTCTCTCTCTTGTTTTAATTGAACCTCCAACCAGTTTAATCATTTCCAGCTGACACTCCTTGGATGTCTCTTCCCCTCTCCTCTTCTTCTTTTTTTTATTACTACATAGATCCATTTGTGGAGCTAAAAAGACTACGAGGCATGTGATTGCACCACACGTGCCAGAATTGCCAGGGAAAGCAATTTGAAGAGAAATACAATAACACAAGCACACAGCCGTTCAGATACTCAACTGATGAATCGCTGAATCTCCCCGGGAAGCTTCCAGAATGAAGTCTAACGTCCAGTCATGTCCCCAGAGACGAGGCTAAATCTCATTCGCCTTGACTTTGCGCTGATGGACGCCATATGGCGTGGTTGGGATTCAATCTCCACATCGCTACTGCACTTCGAAGCGAATTTAGCACGCTTTCTGTCTTGTAGATTACCACACATTGATGTGTCATTGATATGTTTTTCTGGAGATGTTCCAGAAGGTTGTTTTAATAAAATATGTCAGTCCCACACATTCAGCAACAAGATACAGACAATTTCCTTATCCAGTCGGCATTTTCTATCCCTGAAGTCTTAAAGCTCAGGGCTTGTTTTTAGAGCTGGTGGTCCTGATGCTACTGAAAAACTCTGTCTCTGATGAAATTTCTGGAGATGTACCAGAAGGTTGTTTTAAGAAAATATAGCTTTATGTCAGGCTCACACATTCAACAGCAAGGTATGTAAAAACAAAAAAATTCCTTATCAAGTCAGCATTTTCTATCCCTGATGTTTTTTAAGGCTTAAAGAGGAGGGCTTGTGTTCAAAGCTGGTGGTCCCGATGCTTCTAAGAGAAATTTCTGGAGATGTTCCAGAAGGTTGTTTTAAGAAAATACAGTTTTATAATACGTCAGTCTCACACATTCAGGTACACACAATTTCCTTATCGAGTCAGCATTTTCTATCCCCGATTTTTTTAAGCCTAAAAGGTGAGGGCTTGTGTTTAAAGCTGGTTACATGAATGGAGACTACAGAAAGTGTGCCTCGGGCTTTCCCCATGTTAATACGGACAAATACAAAAGATATATTTTGAATATTTATTTTGAATATATTCAGGGTCCAATGAGAAACACCATTCCTTATGTTTCACATCAGATCACTCCTTATGTATTCCTACACCCGTAATAATTCGGGGGGGGAAAGTGCAGTTGAAAAGCAATTCATGAGTGCACCCATGACGTTGGTTCAGATATGAGTCACTCCTTATGCTGGAATCTGACGGGGTTTATAAAATTGGGTCATGTGCTCAGTCTCTCTCCAAACACGTGCAGTATTTTCACCTTTCTTTTGCAAGCCAGTATGCTTCAAGGCTGCCCTCTTTCTTTCATCTGATTCGTTTACAGATAATTAGACCCATGGGAAGGAGAAGTAAATGTCGGGATATGGATAGAGAGAATAGGTGTAAACCTTTGTTTTTAAGTCCATAAGAAATCATGTATTTCCCTTAAACAAATCCTAACGGCTCAGAGACTTCAAGACATCAGGATGTCTGCACTGAACTTTCACTATACACAGTCTTTCTTCAGAAAAACGCCTGCTTTGTTCTACGCGGCCGCTGCAGGGTAGAACAAACACTAACACACCCGGTGAGTGAATTTCCCGGTTCGAGATGGCTGCTACATTTGTTATGATAAGCATAACCTAATTTTATATCTATATACTGCAAGCGAATGGTGAGCACTTTATCAATGTCTCATTATTTCGGCTCTTAAGAGTCATCTGACAGTGATTAATTCCTAACGGCCAATAAACAAAGCCTGGCGGTCTGAACGTTCTCGAAAAAAAGCCAGCTCCTCTGCGTTTTCTCTTGCTGACAAGTCCTCTCGCGGTCTCGAGGGGGCCGAGGGAGCTGCGCAAACCTTAGTTACGACTTAATAAGGATTGTGTGACATTTCCGATGCAAGTCAAGTCAGGAGTTGCTTGTTGGATGTTACAGAGCGATTTTTATAAAGCAGAATGTGTATATACAGGTATTTCAGGGATTCGTATTCTCTTCATTTCTACAAAAATTTGGGTAATAGTTCTGTAGGGTATGTGGAGGGAAAAAAGTCCTGTACGAGGCAGAGTTCCAGATTTGTGCTCCATAATTCAGGTGAAAATGTACATGCTGCCCTTTAAAAAAAATACAAATGACGGTCTCTTTCACCGGCAGCTGATTAAAGTATGAGAAGAAGCCTCATTTAACAGCCTAAGGTTCATTTGGCAGACCCAGAAAGAGACAATTTAAAAGGAAGATGGGCTAAGAGTTCAATAAGCGAGCCGACGTAGATCATTTCTATGTTTGCTTCACACAGATCTAATCTGAGCCAAGGAGAGGCCGAGAGGATAAGGACAGACCAAGTGATGTACTAACTAGACTTCTGGCCCACAGTTTCCTCTCTCTCTCTCTCTCTCTCTCTCTCTCTCTCTCTCTCACACACACACACAGTTAAGACCTGTCCTGGGTTTAATCAATAGGGACAGACTTGTGGATGCCTACTTGAGAGCTGAAGTGTTTGGTTAAGTGAAAAGCCATTGATAAAAGTAAATAAGTGTTATTTCCTCATATTTCCCAATAGTGCAGGTTTCTGATAAAATGGTCAGTGAGTGCCTACAAGGTCAGTGTACCTAATAAACAGTCTACTCAATGTGTGCGCAAATAGCTTGACTTATTTCTGTTCTAATTAAACATCTCTCTCTCTTGTTAGTCTTTCTGTCTTTCTTTCTTTCTTTCTCTCTTTCTCTATGGACTTTTTCCCAGCAGTGACTAATCTTGCTCAACTCCCCCATCTTTCAGACTCTTTTGTTTTCTGTCACACACCCTTCCCACCTTTCCCACTGCCAAACAAAACCTTCTGTCACTGTTAAATATGGAAAAAAGATGTAAGATCATGTGACTAAGCCTACACTGTATCTTTGAAGTCTAACTTCGAAACTATTTCACACAAGCAGACAAGGATCGTCGTCCTAAATTTGACTCATCTGGTCTATTTCGGAGAAGGTCTTTTCTGGGATTCTGTACTTTTCTCTAGAAGCCTCTATGACTGTTGAAGCTATCTATAAAGTAAGTAATAACGCATGAGGATCAGGAAAATGATCAATCTAATAACTGCTTAGAATATTTTTTAATGAGATGCAGTTATTAGGCATGTCCACATCTACAAAAAGTCTAGGTTCTGACATATAGTGGATGACTGGCGAGATGCTTTTCAACTCACCACGGTTATGAAGAGTGATTATCTGTGTGTCCGCCAGTCTGACCAGTCTCTTCTCTGACCTCTCTCATCAACAAGGTTGTTTCCACCCACAGAACGGAAACCTGCTGGATGTTTTGTTGTTGTTTTTTTTTCCTCCCCACACCAGTCTGTGTATCCTCTAGAGACTGTCGTGTGTGAAAATCCCTGGAGAACATCCATTTCTGAAATACTCGCACCAGCCCATCTGGCATCAACAATAATGTCACCGAGATCATTTTTCTGATGTGAACATTATCTGAAGATCTTCATCCGTTTCTCTGTCGGGTTAAATGAGCACATGAATATTCCTAATAAATTGGCCGTCAGGAGTAAACTAAAATAAGCTCAGCAGAAGATAATGAGTATTATTTGAACATATGTTTTCTTTTTTAGATGATGAAAGCAACATGGCCTTGTCTGAACTAGTAGATGATGGATTATGGCAGTTAGTTTCTCAGCTATTAATTCTTTTCTTTCTGTTTTTTTTTCCCCCCTGCTTTAAAACATCACATCATCCAACTAATTACCTAATTAACACACGCTTCATGAGGAAAGCGAAAAAAATAAATACAGAGGAGCACTTAAGGACGACGGTTGAGAACCGTTGGCCTAGACTGTAAGTCCTCTGAAGTAGGTGTGATGTGATGTGCATATTTTAATAAAAGAGGAAAAGTGTGTTTGAATTCTGTTGATTTATTTGCGAGTCTGTTGAAAACGAGAGTCGCAGTCGTGCCACACTCGCTTTCGAAGGGAAGAGAGGTGTCACTGCTGAGCGTCAAACAGGAATACATTTGCATTAATACGTAGGCCTTTCTTTAGAACGGAACAGAAACGTAGCTTTTTTATCCTCAGCTTACCAAAATTATTGGCCAAAATTGCCTATCATTTGTAAACGCAGCGTGTGAGCAATAATCTCCGACAGGTGAGGCACTTATCAGCTCGAATTTATTGTGCCCTTGGACTCGGGGGTTGATTAAGAATATGGCTAGACACAAAAGAGCAAACACCCTTTTCAGGTAAAGGAAAGAAAAGAAAAATAATCCCCCCGACCACCATTTCGAGCGCTTCCTCCGTGCTATTTTCTACCTTACGGAGCGGGGGATTGAGGAGTGGTAAGGGGAGGACAGATAAGTGTTGGCATGAAGAACAGCCTGTCAAGATGGTGCTGGATAAACAGGACGGTCCTAAGCATTGGCAATTCACTTCAGCTTAAAAGGCAAGGTTACATTGGATTCATCACCTGATGCTTGGTGATACGTGTGGTCACTTTTCAGGAGAAAAATAAATAAATAAAAAGGTGACGAAAGGGGAAGAAACCTCAGAGTGTTTGCCTTCTTGTTGATGTTAGAGATAGTTAGCCAGTGTGAAAAAAAATATCCGTAAATGAGCTACACAGGGCCACAAGGACCCTGGAGTCTATTCTAAGGGACTCAGGGCACAGGGGACAATTTAGGATGATAATCAGTCTACAACATATGTGCTTGGACTAATGTATAACTAATATAAATGTCTAATATTGACTTGTGAATGAATCTAAAGTTAATTATCAATTATATACAATCATTTTAAACATGACACATATGATAAAGACAGCCTCCTGGTGGTCCGAGCTGCGCTCTCATTGCTGCGGTCCGGGTTCAATTCGATAAGGTATACATGTATATACGTGTATATAAGTCAGTTGGTACATGCCTCTAGAAATGTTTAGGTCAGTTTGAAAGAGCTCATGGAGGATTCATTTAGCCCTATGAACATCAGCACAAGAGTTCATAATGCTGTCATGCAACACTCGTATATTGGTAATCATTATCACCATTTCTACAATGACATTGATGACGACTACACTGATGACTACAATGATGACTACAGTGATAATTACTATGATGATGATGACTACAATGACAATGACTACAATGATGATGACTAGAATGTCGATGACTACAGTGATCACTACAATGATGATGACTGTTATAATGATGACTGCTACAATGATGACTACAATGATGACAACAATTACGATGTTGACTATAATGATGACTACAATGATCATGATGACGACTACGATGTTGACTACAATGATGACGACTATAATGATCATGATGACTACTACATTGATTACTACAATGATGATGCTGACTATGATGAAGACTATAATGATAACTACAATGATAATGACAACTACGATGATGACTATGGTAATGATGACGACTATAATGATCATGATGACTACTACATTGATTACTACAATGATGATGCTGACTATGATGAAGACTATAATGATAACTACAATGATAATGACAACTATGATGATGACTATGGTAATGATGACGACTATAATGATCATGATGACTACTACATTGATTACTACAATGATGATGCTGACTATGATGAAGACTATAATGATAACTACAATGATAATGACAACTATGATGATGACTATGGTAATGATGACGACTATGATGATGACGACTACAGTGATGACTACATTGATGACAATGATGACTACTATGATGATGACTACAATGATGACGACTACGGTGATGACTACAATGATGACAATGACTACAATGATGACTATGATGATTACTACTATGGTGATGACGACTACGATGATAACTACAATGACTGACTATAATGATTTTGACTATGATGACGATGACTATGATGATGACTACAATGATGATGTTGACTGTGATAATGACTACAATTATAATGATGACTATGACAATGACTACAGTGATGACTAGAATGATAAAGATCACTTCTAACAACCATCTTGCACCACAGATGCACAGTGATGATGATGATGATGATGATGATGACGACAACAACATACCTGTGGCACATGACAACCAAAGCACACTGGAATAAGCCTCTATAAATGTAACTTAGTGTAAAAGCATAGTAAATACATTTATATCCATTAATGAATGTGCATTCTCACACATTTCGGCCATTTCGTTCAGGCATTCTAAAATTACCCGAGATCCTTGAAGTGTATCAAGGTTGCTACCAAAATGGAACTATTAGAGAGCCTCTTTCCGTCCAGAACTCAGAAAACACGGTGCAAAAACATGCCGCACGGCTTGAGAGCAACTGTGAGGATGACATAAGTGTTGATTAACATTTTTTCCGAATTGTTGCAGCGCAGTTTGCAGACAGAGGTGAGGTTGCGCAGTGTGGCTTCACACATCTATAAATAAATGTGAGTGTGGCTTCACGCTGGGTGGTGAGAACCATGAGATCTGTGTTAATGAGGAATAAGGAGGCAGACTTCAACAGTATCTCTCTTTCTTGCCCAACTTCCCAAGTTTTTCTTTGTCTAACAAACTTGCTGGGAAAACAAAGGTTCTCTCAGGACCTCTTGCGTCATCAGAAAATACTTCAGGCCTTAAAAATGATTCAAGAACCAGCTCGCTATACTCTCTCATATTAATTGGACAAAGTTTCCCTAAGTTTCCCCGAACCCTTTGCGACTTTTCCCGAACCCTTTGTCATAGCAAACTTCAAGCTCTAATTTGGACTGTAATTTTGATCACGTTGTTCCTACTGGGGGGAAAAATGAACAAGGAAAGAATTTCAGGCCCTTAACAACCCATTACTTATATATATATATATATATATATATATATATATATATATATATATATATATATATATATATATATACATACATACATACACATATATATACATATATATATATATACATATAACTGTGTTCGTGGTTGGACTGAAGCCAACTGTATTCATACCTAATTCAGACGAACGCCGCTGCTAGTAAAGGCGAAGTGTTCAAAAGGTGACTAAATAATTTCTGACGCTTGATTGTTTGAGTGAACGCATTTCCAGACTATTTGAGGCCAATGTAAGTGCCACACCAGGTGTTATTTCAGAAAATGCCAGCACGTAATGAAACACGGCCTGCTTTGACAGCCATGCCAGTGTGCTACGTTTTTAATTCAGGCTCAGGTGAGGCCAGGCCTTGTGATGAACTGCACTGGACAGTCCGTCACATCCCATCCACAGGGCTCTTTTTAATTAACACGCTAATAAATGCTGCAATAGATTTAAGTGACCCTGACATTTTCGGCAGCAGGGATGAAACCAGACACGGTGGTAAATTTGTCACTCGTTAGTTCAGGGATGGAAAAAAAAAACACAACGATCCGACGGAGGAGTTTTATTTACTCGTTTATGCCCCACTCGAGAAATGGATGGTGGGGGCTGAGGAGGTTGAGGAAAGATTTAAAATTCTCCATCGCACATTATGCGCAATTAATGATCTATTTACCTATCCGCTGTCCATTAGCCCCCACTTTGGACAGCCGCTGGATTCGAGGCAGACAGGTCCCGGCCACTCTGATAGATTTCCGGGCAGGATGAGCTATCCGTCAGTGTCGAGGCTTGATTAGTTGTTTGTGTACGCGGCGGGACTCTCCATCTCTCTGAGGGAAGGGAGCCTGATTGCTCCCTCTCGCCTCCACATCCATTGTGCCACACTGACACCCTGTTTTATGCTTCCTGCCGACAAGCATGAAGCCTGAATTTACACATTCGACTCCTCTCTTGTGCTTCGTTCATCACATCTGCCTACCCGCACAGCATAACACTAGCTGTGTTAAATTAGCAAATACTGTATTCGAGTGGTCTGCCATGACCATTCTCCTTTTTCCAGTCTAAAATGTAGATTTTAATTAGACTCCAGCCTAGCATGGAAATCACCGGATTACCGGATTAGCGCATTGCATATTGATCAAGCACGAGCATTAGATCCATGCACTGGAATTCATAGCTAAGGCCAAAACAGAGATTAATATTTCTTGCAGTTTGTCCAGCTATTGTCAATTTTGATCTGTAATGCTAGATCTATTAGAAATTCCCTTAATCCTCATCACCTCAATGGTGTATTGCTTCTATCTGGCACGTCTTATCAAGGCCTGTGCATGTGGCATGGGATTGCACCATCTTCCATTTCATCTCTGCTTCTGTTAGAGAGCAGGAAATAGGAGCATCTCACACTATATATCTGCTTGTCTGACTGCCTCATCAGACTCTCCACCTGTTTTTTGCTGCCATTCAACGTGCGACATAAGTGTATCAGAAGGAAGCGTCGACACGGACTCTTAAAAAGACGTCGACACCAGATGTTCGAATGGAGTAATAGCTTCTTGTTCGCTACCTGCATCAAATATTGAAGAGTTGAAATCAGTAATTGCTTGAAAATCACCTGAAAACAGCTTGTACTTGGCTGAACAAATAAGGCTCCGTGTACAGCCGGTAGTACTAAAGCCGTGAACGATTCCCCGAGCGAACTCAAAATGCCTCTGGGTTTTACAAAGGAGCTGCGCAAATTGAACTTGAAGCACAGACAGCTAGCGAGACGGATCGCTAACTAGCCTTTTACCCTGAGTTTACAGTGCATTAGCAGCCGTGTTAACGATGCAGACTAATGGGGAAGTCAGTACCCCTAAACCTCCTGAGTGGGATCAATTGGTTTACGGGACTCCGGGTCATGAAGGTGTTGATCCGTAGCCTGAGGGGGACTGCAGTTTATCTTAAAGCAGTCAGGTGAAATAAGTGTAGATGTAGCATGTAGCATATTGCACATAAATCACACGGAATGTGCTGAGCAGCAGCTTTAACCCTTTAGATGCCTGGATGCGTGACCAGGATTTCAACTAAGACCTAGTATATCAACGTCTAACCCAGGCAAAGAAGATCTCCTGCCAGGTAGGGTTTTGTTTCAATCTTGAGTAGAACAAACCAAGGGTCCTATTTTCAGGATAGTGAAAATAAATGAATTTTTTTTTAGGATCACACTAGACATCAAGTAGCTTAAAGGGCTGCACTACAGACCGGATGGATACGAGTTCAAATCCCAGGATTACTGCATGACCCTTCAAAAGCAAGACCCTTTTAGTCTCAAGTGCTTATCTCATGAGTTGGCTTTTTCAGCTTTGGAGCAAAAATCTAAAACGTAGCAAAGCTGATCTGCGGATTTTAAAGCCAGGTAAATTCGATAAGGGATGGACCGGACTGTTCTTACCCAAACGAACGCTTACATCATCATTTTGGATGAAAACGTAGAGAGCGCCACGGAGCACGAGCGTGATTATATCGGTGAAATACTCTGTACGCCCATGAGGTGTATGTTTTAACCGAGACTGGTGTTTTATGAATAAGTATAGAGCTCATTGAGGGGAAGTGTGTGGGAAATCTATTCACGGAAACCTGCACAGAACATCCAGATCCAGCAGTGTCTAGAACCTGGCCTATTATTATCCTTCTCTGCACTTTCTGAAGGCATGTCAGCAAAAGAAAACTTTCTCAGAGCATTGTCTCCTGAGACACGCACTCCCTCCATAGGCGATTTGTTTAGCAGTGTTGGACGTCTTACAGATAATTTGATGAATTGCCCGTGAGCGCTTTATCAGCAATGCAAAATGCTTAATTTAGGAAAAATTTACATTGTGCTAAAGAACATAGATAAGCTCACAGTGCCTACGTTTATCTGCTCCAATGTTTGCTTTTTGTTTCTCGAAACTCCATGAGCCGTGGCTCGATCCTGACCTGGGATTCCTGTCTGTATGGAGCGTCATATGCTCTCCTTGAGTCTACGTAGGTTTCTGCTGGGTTCTCCAGTTTCCTCCCACCTCCCAAAAACACTCCCACACTCATCGTTCCCCGAAATCCACCACGGCCCAGACGAGTATGAAGCCTTTACTGACTGATGAATGAATAAAAGATGATTTAGGCATTATATCAACTTGACATCAAACTCGATAAAGCCTTTATAAATGTCTGGCTTGATGTATGTCACTTGTCAAAAGGGATTATGGGGATCCAGAGTGGCACAACAGGGAAAGAAAAAGAGCACGTATACAAATCCCGACCACGCTACGGCGTAGGAGGGACGGAGTTCCTCTCTTTCCGTGTCAATCAGAGCGACAACAGCCAGTCATCAACATCATACAGTGTCATATAGCGCTATGAAAATTGCCGCCAAGTAAAGTGCTCCCTTTTAAATATTATATATATATAAATAAAAATACATAATCAATGGAAATTGTCATATTTATGCACAGAGATCGCTAGTCCGATTCCGGCGAACAAATTTCTCTATCTTGTATTTAAAAAGAACATATAAATTATACAAGTCGCTTTCATTTAGCACTTTCCGAATGACTCATCAGACTAAGTGCATATTACTTCAGACGTGTCTGTTCCTGATAATATCTTTATAACCTGGCAGGAAAAAGAAAAAAAAAACACCCTCCTGCATCCCACACAAGGCACGCCTCGTCTGTCGGAGTTCAAGGGCCTACGGTTTTTTTTTCCTTTTTCCCCCGGTCTCCTACACGCACAACTCGCTCAACACTGACATGATGCAGATGAAAACAAAAACACAAATAACAACAACAATGAATTTTTAAAAATCCCAGAAAAAATTTCCAGCGTTTTTTTTATTTATTTTTTTTTATTTTTGTGCCAAACGAAAGGCTCAGCACAGCAGAAGTCCTCGTGTCTGGGTTTCTCTCCTTTCCTGCTTGACAGAAATGGGACAGAAGGAAGAAGAAGTGAAGTTGGTGCTGACGCCTTGCGGTGTCTTTTTCTCACGCAGTACCAGTCTTGCGTTTGCCTGCAGCTGCCTCTAAGGTACAGACCTATAATTGGAAAAAAGTGCCTGGTTATGTCATCACTTGAGCAGCCATGTAAGGGAATGTAATGCGAGATAAAAATCGCTGCGGTCATGCGTGGAGTGGACGCTTGCTTTTGACTTCCTCTGGAGAAAAAAGTTGTCCCTTTGAGATTACACAGCAAGTTTCAAATTTTAATGAAGTGTACAGTTTTATGCATATTAAATCTCTCCTTTTTTTTTTTTTCCTTCTTTGAATAGAGGAAGCATGCGGAATGAGGCGATGAATTCTCAGGGTTTTAACTCTCATTTTTTCTCGTTGATTGATTTAAAAAAATATCACCATCGGAGCGTTTACACCTGAAACTGAGGCATTTGTAACAATCCGATTCATTCTTATATTATAAGAGTTTGTGGAAATGAACATCTTTTAAAATCATCTCATTTACATTTTAACTCTATGGATTACGTTCTTGTTTTATCGTTGTATGACATTAATGAGTAAATGAAGACAAATAAAACTAATAAAATCAGATTGCACCCCATTTAAGAAGGAAGTGCTGCAGTGGCTGAGCTGCATTAGTGGAATATTTAGCACATGCCCAAAATATTTCAATAAACATCCCACATTAAAGAGTCTTTTTTTAATGGGAATCAAACAATAAACATTTTTCAACCTAAGCAAACATTTTAATCCACACCGAGTTCAGGAATCGGGTGTAAAATAAAACCATGTGTGTTTTCTCATCATTGTGTCATCACTGCATCATAAAGTGGCAAAGAGTTAATATAATGGCAGTTGTAGATAACCAGATTTTTCAGGATGTGTTTCTCCCGCT
This sequence comes from Hemibagrus wyckioides, assembly GCF_019097595.1. Classification (NCBI taxonomy): domain Eukaryota; kingdom Metazoa; phylum Chordata; class Actinopteri; order Siluriformes; family Bagridae; genus Hemibagrus; species Hemibagrus wyckioides. The sequence goes on along the minus strand of NC_080738.1, from coordinate 14,119,394 downwards.
AGGATCCAGTCAGATGATGCAATTAATCACATGATTTCAACAACAGTAAGGTTAATGTTAATAAGCTAGTAGCCTTTATTTGTCACATGTACATCACTGCACAGGGAAATTCTACATCCCTGGAGGTTGGGGTCAGATTGAAGGGTCAGCTATGATGCAGTGCCCCTAGAGCTGGGGGGTTGGGGTTCTTGCTCAAGGGCCCAACAATGGCAGCTTGGTGGTGCTGGGGCTTGAATCTCAATCTTCCAATCAACAATCCAGAGCCTTAGCCAATTGATCTACCGTCACCCTGAATTAATAACTAGCCCCTCCATTTTTACTGACAAAAGACTTCTGGTTATCCATCAGGTTGAAGATAGTCAGATAGCACCTCAGCAAATGCATCTTTTACACTCTATGTCCTTTTCCCTCCAGAGAAGTGAGCAAATCTTATTCCCATTTTGGCCAGACTGCTGCTTTAGCTGAAAAAGCAGAAACCTGGATTTTTAAGTGGTTCCCATAACATAGGGTCAGATTCATAAGATGAGATGTGCAGCAAGTAACTAGACCAACTATTAATCTATTATAATATACTTATACTATATTTAACCTCATTTCTCTCAAACCAAATGACACAGGACAAGCATATGAGGTATCACAGTCCTAAAAACCCCTTCAATACTCTAAGTCTTTAGTAAAAAACAGTTCAAATGGGTCATAAACACTTCCTGAAGTCCTCAAGTAGGTTTTCAATCATCCTGGCCTTTGAATACCTAACCGCAGGAAGAGAAGGTTGTGTTAGAACCTTGTAAGAACCTTCACTGGATCAATTAAGTGGTGAGAAATCGGTTCTCCAGTTCTGTACCAATTCACACCTCCAGGCACCACTGACTGTCATGTGACCACAACAAATTTCATGATATCACACTATCACAAAAGTGTGAAATCCAGAGAGAATTAAATTGCCTGGGAATTTCACAGCACTGAGGAAAGCTAATGCAGCTCCTCAAATGAGTGGAGAAACGTTTAAATATCATTAATAATAATATTTTAAAAAAAAGTTTCAGCTTCCATAATTACTGCTAGAGAGCCCATTAATAGCTTTAATTCATTCAAATGAGAGTGATTTAGAACATTTTAGCTTTTTTTCCTCTCCATAGGGCACATTTAGAGAATTTTGTAAAGCTTTTTTGTTTTTTAAATCCCTTTTATATTCGTGTTTATTTTTAGGGATTAGGATGAATGTCTGCAACATAATTGTGACTGACAGTAGGACGGCTCAATAGTTATTTGTCTTTGAGGCTTTGTGAATACAAGATCTGCCTGGACTGTGTGTGTGTGTGTTCAATGCTCATATTTGGAATTAGTCACAGGAGACCAGGGGACGCCACTACATTACAGCGAAATGAAACTCCTGCTGTTCTCAACAGATGAAGAATTTTAATCACTGTAACTTTTACACTGGAAGAAGACTGCGGTGATTTTAATAACTCGGAGGTCAGATCAGATCCCCCGAAGATCGCTTTTCAGAGCCGGGATCAGAAAATGATCATAAATATCCGTCACACACTTTATCATCTTCATTTTAGTTGCTTATAACACACCATTTTGTGCTTATAAAATTCCCGGTACTCATACACAGAGACCAGTCGTGTACCGAGAAAGCCTCGAGATGTGACTAAATACATCCAGGAGTCACACAGAAACTGAAACTTGACCTCAGTTGCTCCCAGAGCTGCTGTGAATACTTTACAGTCCGATTTAGCGGCAGGTTTTGGACTCCTTACATAATCAAGCCCCCCCCCCCCGAACCAACAAAGAACCATTAGCAGTGATCCAGCTGGCTAACATTAGCTAGGTGACACCTTAGCTTTGTTAAAAAGTCAAGATACCAGAATGAGGTAATACCACGGGTTAAACAAGTGACATGAGATAATTCTTTCTGGGTTTTCTCTAGCTTCCTCCTTTCTCTAAAATTACATGACGGTAGGTGGACTGACTACTAAAATTCCCTTCGCTGTGAGTGTGTGTGTGTGTATTATGTCTTGTGATAGACTGGAGTCTCAACCAGGATTAGACTGCTCTCTTTTCCTCTCCAAGTAGCTAGCTAATGCTTAACATAACACAAATACAGTCCATCTGATTATACTCCTATTAACCTGTGCAGTATTTGTGCTGTAATTATGATCAAATAAAATATGAAAATTCCACTCTAATGCAATTTAGCTAATTAACAAGAGTAGTCATTAGTTTGTTTATGCTATGCTTAAAAAAACCCCAGAAATAACCATTCGGGATTGTGCCCCCCCCCCCTTTGTTTCAAAAATGCTAACTGAATAGTGACACTCTGAGGTAAGATACCATTTTACTCAAATACCTGTGTGTTATTTTAATCCTTCTCACTGGCACTGTTCTAACCTGGCTTATACCTATTAACATTATTAATATGGCAATGATTCCGGCTCCAGACGAACTTTATGAGTACATCCCCCTCATCAGAATAATGTTGATTTTATGCATCGTAGTTCCTCACCCCACCCCTGACTATGCGCCTGTTGTATCCTATATCGTGTTATCAGTAATAAAAGGAAACACTTCCAGATATCACCACCTGCCATTGCACTCTGCGGTGCTCTGTAATAAACACAAAGTGGTCACCTATGAAAAATCTACTTCCTCAACCTCATGAACAAATCGCAACTCGGTTCGGTCACATGTTTAGTGTCGAGTCGCAGCTCATTATCATGTATATGACATTCATCTGTGCCTGCTGTGTTCACGTGCCAGCTCTCCGGGGAGCATCTCTGGTCAATGATGGTCAATGATCCAGAGTGGGAATGAGAGGATGAGAATCAGCAGCCCTTTACCGGCACTCCCTGAGGATAGAGCTCCTTACAATAGCTCCTAATTAGACTGAGCTATCGCAGGACTCGGTTTAACTTGCCTTTCTAATGAGCCACTTTCATTCACCCCCTACTGTACCGCCTGCCCTGTGCCATACATCTCAGAAAGCATGGGGTCCAAAAAAATGGGGTCTGCTGCCTACAAACTGGTTGTTTAAACAGCCATTAAACTAGTCCAACTTTGTTCAGTTTATTAAATCAGGCATCCGTCATTCATCAGCAATATACAGTAAGTCAATAAAGTGTTCTTATTGACTGAAAGCAGTAGGGATGATCATGCATAATGTATAAAGGAGCATATCAGCTGAGTCAAGCGTTAGCCACTAAGACACGGCAACAATTAAGACTGTAGGACGGTAGAGGTTACTGCAGGAACTTCATAACCAGTGTCAAATATTAAATTAAAGCAGTTCTTAAAGGCTGGCTCAAACATTTGAGCTACTTCATAGTACGACTGGAATGTCATCATTAATAACCACAAGGTCAAAGCCTATATATGGATTTATATGTACACACACAAACAGCTTCAGTTGGATCACATATAGCTCACATAATGGCCCAATTCAGGTTCATGTCTGTAATGACTGAGGAACATGGTCAAGTCAGAATATATTTTATATTGCTTACATTTGTAGTGAAGTAACACGGTATCTCTATAAGAAAACTGGAAAACTAATATGCCTCACACCAGTATAGCATCAGTGCCATAACACAACCGTAACATAACCCGGAGTGAGTCAAATCTGGTGGAAAAAAATCATGTGACTCCCAAAGGAACGCAGTAACACGGCCACATCTCTACCAAAAGTGAGACAAATCTGAAGAACTAATATGACTCCCATCCGTACTGCCAGATCAGTGCCGTGACACAGCAGCAGCTCGACCAGAAGTGAGTCAAATCTAAGATAGGGAAAAAACCTCCAATTTGTACAGCATGATAAATGCTGTAACACAACCACAACACCACCTGCAGTGAGACGAACCTGAAAATGAATACGTATAGCCAGATCAATGCTGTGACAGAGTACCAGAAGTGAGTCAAATCAGAAAAAAACAAAACATACGACTCCCAGAAAGAGGAATGCAAGTAACACAGCCACATCTCTAGCAGAAGTGAACCAAATATGACAAGGTGACATGTCTCACACTCGGTACCGTAACCGAGCCACATCTCGGCTGTACAGATGTTCTCTCTAGCGGTCCCTGATTGGCAGCGTTCCACAGAAAGATCGACAGGTCATGTCCTCTTTAAATCTAATCTGAATTCAGCGCCTGCGATTCAAATTTGGCATTTTCTCTAAACACATGGGTGTTGTTAATTCTCTCCAAAACAGCCCTTATGCTTCAGTTAAAGCTAATACTACAATGGATGAATAATCTGCTGTCACATTCAGCAAATCAGCCATGTTAAATATACCTGCGATGGCTCGGATTGGTTAATGGGCCAAGGAACGCTGACATGGAATTAATATTTTCCGGTCCGCCTGAAAAACATGACCTTCCAGCAGTTTAATTCTGAATGAACTGCTAGCCCTTAGCGAAACACTATTCACTCTAATTTTCTGATAAATTAACTCACTTAATGCTGCTAGAAGAACATGGTGTAGAAATGAGATAATCTAATTGATGCAGTTGTCTCGCAGGCATCGCGTTTCGTTGTGGTTGGCGACTTTTTTTCTTGGTCTTATCTGGGTTTAAGACGATTCGAGGGGATGAGGACGGATAAATAACGTTTATCAGGTGTTGCAAAATGCTACTTTAACGTCTAATTTCCTTCACACGCTTCATAGGTAAAACTGCTGTCTCATTAAAATAGAGGCAACACTTCTTATTCATATGCAGTATTAATGCGTTTAATACACTGTTATAGGAAAACGCATACGTAAGGAATAAAACCCAGCATCAAAAAAAAAAAAACCTTCGTTCTCTCACGAGCCTACCTTTTATTCCCCTGTTGAATTAATTAAAAATAAAAAAAAGTTGTCGTGAAAGCTTGTCACGGGCAAAGCACAAACTACAAAATCTTCAAAGACTTTCCTGTCAGTGGAAATACGTTTAACGTACCAAATCGTAGACGCTGGAGACGTCAACGTTAAATAAACGTCTCCAAGCTTTACTACAACGACAACAACATTAAAATATGATAATGGTAAATAACAAACAGATGCACAGACACAATAAAAGACAGATTCGAACAGCAATTTTCAGGGTTTTAAAGCACTTTATGAACTTTATATGTATAGATAAAAAAAGTATCATTTAGCAGGTGTGTAAAGCACATAAAAATTGGAGATCGAACTAGATGATGACACTGAGATTTCTAACAACATTTTAATACATTTAAATGAACCTCAAGTGGTTAAGGTTCTGAGAAGACTGGAAGATCACGGTTCAGACCCCTGCACTGCCAAGTTGCCACTGTTGGCCCCTTGAGCAAGGCCCTTAACCCTCTCTGCTCCAGGGGCGCTGTATCATGGCTGACCCTGCGCTCTGACCCCAACTTCCAAGGATGGGATATGCGAAGAAAGAATTTCACTGTGCTGTAATGTATATGTGACAAATAAAGTCTGTTTCTATTTAGTTTTGCTATTTCTTAACACACAATTCAAAATGGCTGACCTGATAAAACTGGTTACTATTTGACCAAGTATAATTCACTGTATCTAAAAGCTTTTAGTGTGTGATGTGGTAGCTTAGTGGCTAAGGTGTTGGACTACTGCTCGGTAGGTTATGAGTTCGAGTCCCAGGGCCGCCCCTGAGCAAGGCCCTTAACCCTCAGTTGTATAAAATGAGATCAATTGTAAGTCGCCCTGGATAAGGATAAGTCTGCCAAATGACAGAAATGTAAATGTAGTTCTGTGATTGTAGGACAAATTCTAGGTTAAAAAAATATATATAAATATTTTTATATCTTGTGACGATTAAATGACTTCTGAAACTGCTCATGTATTCTCAGGTCTTAGCTGTTGTAAATTATAAGACTTATAATTATAAATTATAAGTTTTGGTGTTAGCATGCCAAAGCGACATCCAGATATAACCTCAGGTTCACGTTGGTATGCTTGCCATTTTATTTATTGACGCATAATATGCAAATGGTTATTCAAAAATCTTTGAAATCAAAAATCAAAAGTTCCAACAAACAGTCTTGGAGGAAATATCCATTTTCTTTGTGTTAAATCAAATATTACAGCGATAATACACTTGATTCTGTGAAGAGCAGTTCAAATGTTATAGCCTCGTACATATTTTTGAGCACTGTAGCGCCATAGTGTGGCTAAACATGGTAAAACGTGAACAAAGCATTGTGTTCGAAACCCCTACTGGTAGGACCTACTGACCAATCAGATTTAAGATATCTTACAATGCCTGACTGTATAAATGCTCATGATGTAATAAGTGTATAGCTTTACATTGTCAGGTTAAACAAATGAGTGTTTGTGTGACAACTGCAAATAGAAAATAAATTTGCTCGTTGATTCATAAAACAACATTACAACACCTTAACACAGCTAATATCGATTGCTCTTTTGATTAGCCCAGGTAAGACCATGCTAGTTGTATAGCACCAATTGATTTTTTATACTTAAAGCAATAAAGATCTACGCTACACGTTCATAATCCAACGACAAGGTCGGCGGTTCGACCGGCACATCAGAAAACTCCCCTCGATCCCCTTTCTTCCTAAAGACTCGTCTCTGTGTGCTTTTAACTGTTTCCACTGTTCTCATAGCACTTATTATGCATGCCAGAGTGTGATAGCGGTAGTCCCATGGTATCTGCCTAGGGTTTAAACCAAACCGGGTGCAGCTGGTTTCATCCGGATAAAAGTTAACCTACTTTTATATTTAGAGCTTGTTTCGTCAAGAACAACGGAGACGAAGTTTTTAATACGACACTGGCTCGCCTGCTGAACGTGATGTTAGGGGTTGTTTTGCTTTTGAATATGCAAATGATTATGTGCATTTCTGAAAATAATTTTATATATAATAGATATAAATCTCTAACACACACGTATGTCTAAGGAATTGTATCAGGTTCATTACTTTGATGCAGGATCATGAAGGTCATTAAATGTCACAGATTAAAATAAATGAAATGAATAAAACAAATAAATAAACGATTTGTCATTTGATTCAAGTTATCAGCTGCCAGACACGACACAGAGGCGAATTT